>NW_010326145.1:0-10105 GCF_000700745.2 Antrostomus carolinensis
GCCCAGCTATGAAGCAGGACAATGTCCACCCTTATTCCACACCAGTTAAGTCATGCTCAGGTTTCACACTTCCTAATCCATGTAGATTAATTCCTGCTATTATTCTTGAAATAGTAGTACTATTCTTGAAATCCCCAGAACAGATTTGTGGTGGTTCTGTTTCCTCTGCCATGTTGAGGACCAGGGGGATGTTTGATGGCATGAAGATGCTCTCCACTGCAGCCGAGCCGTGCCAGTGGGATTTGGAGCGGTCGGAGATGTAAGCGTATGCAGAGCTGCCGCTACCCGAGTCACAGTTATCAGGTATTGCAAAGGTTAAGCTTTATCAGCTGCACAAAAAAAAAAAAGCTTGAGGTTTCATCAAAAACTTCCATCCTCACAACCTGTCGACCACAATTTGATGATGATTATTGATTATTTCGCAGCCTTTCACTCACTCTGGCACCGCGGCCAGCCTTGATATACAGATAGGGCTGCAGTCCGGCTAAAATAAGACTCCATCTTGATAATGGACTCAGATGAGATACTGTTATTTGATAAAGATAATTGATGTTTCACAGTGAATTGGAAAACAGTTGTGAGTGCAGCAGAGCCGTGGCCGTTCCATGGGCAGACGTGGCCTTTGTTTACAAACCCCGGCAGAAGACACGCCGCCGTTAAACCGCTCGGCGCCCAACGCGCCGCTCGAGCGCGGCCGCCGGTTCGTAACCAAAAATAAAGCACTCCTGGGGGTGTAATTCTGCAGGCATGGTCAAGCTAGCTTGGCGTGCTTCTGCAGAGACACCCTGGAGATCTTGTTCCTTCTGCTTGGGATGCGCTTGATAATTTATTTCAGGTGAGCTGGTGTCCTGAAATACTTTATTATTTTTTTTTCTTAAATTATTATTTATAAATGGCATTTGAATTAGGCAAAATGCTGCTTGGAAAAGTTGGAATTTGGCAAGAGGGAAATAAGACCGGGTGTATGTGTAGATTTCTTATTCTCCTGGAGTTTTAGCCTGTTTAATTTCAAACAATGAGTGGTTGTGACCTCCCAGCTCCGCCTTCGCTGGCTGCACGTGTGCAGCCCCCATTTTTTTAACTGATTAAAGTATCACTCATCAGAGGTTCTGCTCGCCCCAGTTCTTTTAGTCCTATTATACCCTTGGTAATTAATACCTCTAATTAAGCAATAGGAGATGGTGGGAAGTGGGGTTATCACGAGTTAATGACACCACAAGTGTGGCACGAGGTGTCTGTGCTCCTGATCCTCGTCAGGAGCAATTATCTGACGACGACCATCCCACGCTGCTGCTGCTGGTGTGGCTGAGACACTTCCCATTCCAAAAATCTTCTTTCCCATCGATTTGACAAAGTTTCTGGAGGTTTTCTGAAATGACTTCACATCCTGTGCAAAGTCATGACCCAGGGGATGCGCTGCTTCCTTTTTTAATTTTTAAAGAAATAGATTTATTAAGGTGTCCTCTGCAGAGGGATGTGTCAGCTCCTGATCACAGTTCCGAGGATTTGTTTCTCTCCTTGACTGTACATGGAGCCCAGAAACTTGATTGTCTCTATTTCAAGTTATATTGGGTAAATTCTTGCTGGATAACAGAGTCCAAAATCCCCCAATAAATTCAGACATATGAGCTATTTGGTAATTTCATAGAATCACAGACTCATGGAATGGTTTGGGTTGGGAGGGACCTTAAAGCTCACCCAGTTCCAACCCCCCTGCCATCAGCAGGGACACCTTCCACTAGACCAGGTTGCTCAAAGCCTCATCCAACCTGGCCTTCAACTCTTCCAGGGAGGGGGCATTATACTCCTTTAGGTAGGGATTTAAATGAATTCTTTTCTATCACACAAAAAAACATTAAAAAAAGCTGGAAAAAATATTAAGCACTTTCTTCTTCCATTTTCACTGGTAGGAATATCCTAGTCATCCTCAGAATTCATATTTTAATTTTATTTTTTTACTAGAAGTGTCAAGCTTAGCCTATGAGCTGTTGAAACCTCTTTTGAAACAGGAATTACCAAGGAGATCTGGATTTCCATAACAATCCCAAGTTGTCTAACCCGTACCCATGCAGATATTCTGAGGTTACGTGACACTACGATGAACTTTTAAGTAACGTGCAGCAGGATTAGTTTCACAGAGGGGAGGGAAAAAAATCACTGGTGGTGCTGTGGAGTGGGTGGTTTATATGTTCTGGGGAATTAATTGTGTGGATCTTAATGGCCCACGTGATGGTCCGTGCTTTTGGGGAAGAGAAGGGCAGTTCTCAGCCCTTCTGTGCGGCGTCAGGACGTGGTTTGGGGCTGGAGCCGTGCGATCTGGGGACGGGTTTACTCCATCCCATAACACTTGGGTGGCTGCAGCTGTGTCATCTCATTTATTTTTAATTTTTTTTTTTTCTGGATTAAGTTCAATCGAGGAAGAAGCTGCTTCATTTTCTGGTTGTCATTTGCCTGGGAAGTAAAAGCAAATTGTAATGAGGGGCTCACAGCAGGAGAAGCTCCGAATAAATCCGAGGCGGAGATCGCCGGCCGGCCGCTCCGCTGATAAATGTGTTCTTACACGCGGCCGTTCAAGGGCACTTTCTGCTCCTGCTGAGTGCTGCCTGTCACATCACCCACAGAGCATTTGAGTACTGAGCAATGGCAACAGCCAATGCACAATTGTATTCCTTGGAAAATCAAGTTATGTATTTGATTAAGTTAAAAAAAAAATGTCATACATGCGCTTTGACTTTATCTTGGTATTATTGAGAAGCCACTTGAAGGACAGGAAGAAAATTAATTTAAAGATGCAAATTTACTCCTTTTCTGAGTATAGTCCTGAAATTTTTACTGCAATTGTTGCTGTTCCTGGAACTAACGTAGAAATTAAATTATTAAAGAGACTGAAGCTGTTTTAAGTTAATAATATCTTAGATATTTCCACTAAATTGCTTGGAAAGTAGGGATTTCTTTTTTAAAGTGTTCATAAAAACCTCAGAAGGGCCGTCTTCAAATAATTTACTTCAGGTTTGAAAAATGAGGTCATATTTTAGATATCTTTTCAGTCATTTAGTTTTGTATAACTTTGTTTTTATAAAAACCTACATCTGGGGATGCCCCGTCCCTGCCGGCCGCGACCATGGCTGGGGGGACGCGTGGCCTTGGCGAGGACAGTTCATGTTGTGAGGGAAGGACGTGGCGTGGCCGGCTCCTCTGGTGGGGACAGCTGTAAACAAGAGTGTTTCCTTCTCTTTTTAAACACAAGGATTTGGATATTTTACGTTGTTCAAGTCTTTTAAGTGTAGGACTGTTAAGTTTGATGTTATTCAGAATCCATCCTCTTTCTATAAAAGCAGAATTAAAATATAGTAAAAAGTTAGAGAAGTCCTAGTTGTGTTGGGACTGCCCGAGGAGATCATGTCTGCTCTGTTTAAATATTCATTTCATAGAATCACAGGCTGGTTTGGGTGGGAAGGGACATTTCAAGGTCATCTAGTCCAACCAGGGACATCTTCAACCACATCAAGTTGCTCAGAGCCCCGTCCAACCTGACCTGGAATGTTTCCAGGGATGGGGCTTCTACCACCAATCTGGGCAACCTGGGCCAGTGTCTCAGAACCCTCAGCATAAAACATTTCTTCCTTCTATCATATGACCCCCTGTGGGTAGGGCCCGTGCTGGTTTCCATGCTTGCCCACCCTGGTCTTCTCCTGGATGGAGAACAAGGGCTGTAGATCCCCAAAACCTTTTTTGATGACAGGTTAATATTGAAGAGACAGAGCTACAGCTGCCGGGGGCGAAAGGTCAGGAACAGAACGGTGACTCCCACCATCTGTTGAAGATCCCCAGTGCCCTCTCCATTGTAGGTACCGATCTTAAATGTGTTTATTCTGAAATAAGTCAATTGGCCACGTGAAAGTACGAGGTGAAGAGCCCTGGAGCACAAGCAGACAGATGTGCAGGAGCCCAGAGCTGCTGTGGGCAAAGGTGAGAGTCATAGTCTTGGAAGGAAGAAGAGCAGTGGGTGCTGGACGTGGTCCGTGGCAGCCTGGGGAAGGTGCTGGAAATCTGCACACGAGAGCGGCCGGGTAGGCAGACATCCCCTAAATATTGCATTTTTTAGATATTCACTTCATAGCTCTGACGTTTTTGTTGTTATCTCAAAAGCCACTCTGTATTCCTCTGCACAGTTTTGGGCTCTGTATTTATTCTGCAGGACATTAGCATTAAAATCCAACTTCTACTTTTTAATTAAAAAAACAAAAAAATCCAACTTCTACTTTTTAATTTAAAAAAAAACCAAAACAAAACAAAAAAAAACAAAAAACGGAAAAAGAAATAGAACTTTTGTTTTCATGATGTGGAATCGCTCAGTGTGTGCCACTGCTGGGGACCTCAGAGAGGTGTGTGCGTGTCAGCAAAGCGCTACTGACTTGGTTTTCCTTCGTGGCTAATTTCTAAGAGTCAGACCTAGCTCTGTTTATTAAGATCTATTCTAAAAGTGCTTTATTTTTTATTTAGTTGAAGAGGAAGGAGAGGAAGAGTTACTTTTTTTCAGTAGTGCCATCAACCCCAATGATTTTCAATTTAACATTTCAGCTGTTCACTGTCTTTTATTAGGCTTTGCCTTTAGCATGATGAGCTTTAGCTCTGTGATTTGTTTCTGGATAAATTTACATTTCTGCCAGACCCACCCCAGCTTGGGCTGAAATTGCCCATGAAACCATCGCCAGCGACTCCTTGCTGGTCCATGAAGGACTTAGAGAATCACCTCCTTGATTTCCAAATAAGCATTCCTTGCCCAGAGGTGATTTATATCCCCGGCACAAGTCGGAGCTGATGTTTTTGTGGTGCTCCCTGCTTAAAGCCAGCGCATCGTTTTAAGGGTCTCGCTTGGGTGCAAGTTCGTGGAAGGGGATGCGTTAGGTATTCTGCTTTCTAAAGAAGTGATTTTTTGTTTCTCTTCATTTAAGGTACCCCTAGAGATTGGGGACACAAATCTCTAATCATAAAGGTGTAAAATATTAGTATGTTCTCTAGCAGTGAGTTACTTTATCCCTGTAAAGTATGCATTTCGGTATATTTATGAAAATTGCTCCAGCCATACAGCGTTGGGTTTTGTTTTTGATGTCGCCTTTACCAGAACATTGCAGCTCAATGGAGAATTTACCAAATATCAGACTTAAAATTAGGTTGTCATAGCTTCAATATATCATGTGTTTCAGGGCGACGATGGTGGCAGGTGCAGAAGTCAAATAGTCTCCCAGGAGCATCTTCCCATTAAAAACCAATTGCTTGGGCAGAGGGAAGCTGCAAACAGCTGCACTCCGTCCCACCGCCTCTGCCCTTCACAGGGAAGACTATTTCCAAACCAATATCGCACAGATTTTTGCCTATTTTTTTTTTGTTGTGTGCTGATATAATTGCTTCAGAGCTGAAAAACCATGAGTAGTGAGTTGAAAGCGGTCACGAAGGAGGAGGGTTGGCCGTTAATGCAGCGCTCAGCACCGCGGCAGAGCGCTGCCAGCACCAAATCTATGGCTGCAAGCAGAATATTCTGACTGAGCAGCAATAATTTGGTTTTGTTACGCTCACTCCTTGGCCTCAGAAATGCGAGGTGAGCGCTGCAGAGCAGACGTTTGGATGGCCCACTGGAAAATAAATCTTGGCTTGAAAGGATTAGCATCAATTAGAGAAGCACTTCCTTTAAATAACAAAGCAGATGAATTCCCTGAAGGATTGTACTTATTGGAACACATTTTCAGTAGCAAAAAAGAGCAACAAGTGTGCTAGTACTATTGATTTCCTACCTTTGTATTACCAAAACATATTTTATTGACAAGTATTACTCACTCATCAAGTGCTAAAGAGTTTGATGGGTCTAAACAGGGGATCGTCTAATTAATTGGCCTTTCAGACTTGCCTCCTGAGCTGTGGTGATTACGTTAGAGAGAGAGGTTTGGGGTTCTGCTGGAGTTCACTCACCTTTTGTAGGATAAACAAGAAATGAATGTATTAATGAGTTCTTAATATATAAGGTGAGCCTTAGATGCATGTACCATTCTGAGTAGGTCTTCACCTTTTGACGTCCTGGTGATGGGTACAGGAGCCCTTCTGTTCCTGTGCCATTGACATGGAGTGTGTGTGGTCCTCTTCATTCCTGTTCCTGTGCTGTTGGAATGGAGCACATGGTCCTTTTGCTCCTGTTGGGATGAAGCACATGATCCTCTTGCTCCTGTTGGGATGGAGCACATGGTCGTCTCGCTCCCATTCCTGTGCTGTTGGGATGGAGCATGTGGTCCTCACTCCCATTGGGATGGAGCACATGGTCCTCTTGCTCCTGTTGGGATGGAGAACATAGTCGTCTCGCTCCCATTCCTGTGCTGTTGGGATGGAGCATGTGGTCCTCACTCCCATTGGGATGGAGCACATGGTCCTCTTGCTCCTGTTCCTGTGCAGTTGGGATGGAGCATATAACCCAAAGCCGGGATGCCCTGGCCCTGGGGTGGGTGCTGGAGCTCCTGTGGTTGCAGCCCAGCCCTGCTCCCCCCACTTTCCACCACCTCTGGTGCTGGTGCCAGGGACCCAACTGGAAACGTTTAGCGCTCTGAGTGGGGTGACACTGCTGTGAAAACTGGTTTGTAAAGCCAGGGGTGGGTGGTTTGTGCCTCTTACCACTCCCTGGAGCCTCCTAGACATGCAATTTACAGCCTCCTTGGGGGAGTGGAGTGAGAGCATGAGATGTTTCAGAAATTCCCGTTAAAGACACGTTTATGTTCACAGACCTGACAAATTACTTTGGTTTAAAATCTGGATTTGGCAGGGAAAGCGTTCGTGTGATGATTTAATTCCGTTTTATTGGCTGAGCAGCGACTAGAACACTTAACAGAAATTGCCATGGTGTTTGATAGTGAGCAGCGTGCGCGGAAGTGCCACCTGAGAAGATATTTCAGTGGAGTGCTTTCATCTTTCGGGTTGTCTGGGGGTGTTTAAGGGCCCTGAGGAAAGGCTGTTCTCTGTGCTGAGCACAAGTCCCCGCACGTGCCACGGCAGGAGTTGCATTTCGTGTCGTTCCTTCCAGGTGAAAATGAAGAGATATTTCTTAGAGTATTTCATTTTTACTGGTGGTAATGGTGTCCCTCAGTCTTCCAAAAAAAAAATCTAGAGGTTCATGTGTGTGTGCATTTGTGCTCACTTAGACATGTGTTCAGCATCATGGTGGTGCTGAGTGGTGGATCTTCTACATCCTTGTTCTCTCCCCTCTTCCTAGACTATCCACGGCCATAAGGGACCAATAACCGCGGTGGCTTTTGCTCCGGACGGCCGGTACCTCGCCACGTACTCCAACTCTGACAGCCACCTCTCCTTCTGGCAGGTAAGGAAGCACTGCTGTCCGTCCGTCTGTCTGCATGCCCGTCGTTAGTGACATCCTTAAGGTTGTTCAGTCATGATGTCACACGTAAGGGAACGCTGACGACAGGAGAATCCCAAAAGTTGGGGCAGAAGCTGAAACCTCAGCACGGGGTTTTGTCGTCCACCAGTCTGCCCAGTCCCGGTCCCACAGTGCCCAGCAACGTGGGACAGTATAACAAGGGTCTGGAACCCAAGGAGGAACTGAGAGCCAAGCCACCATTTTGTGAAGTACCTGGAGGTTTCTTTTCTTTACCCTCTGAGCAATCTTCCTCTCTGTAATCTCACGTCAGTAGGGATATTTTTTGTCAGTCACAGGCCACTGCCTGCTTTCCCCAAGCAGGATTTTTTGGTTTTTTTCCTTCAGATGGCTTTAGACTCGAAAATTCGTTATTTCACAGAATCCCAGAGTTGCCTGGATTGGAAAAGCCCTTTAATATCCTCAAGTCCAACCATGAACCCAACACTGACAAGTCCCCGACTGACCCATGTCCCTCAGCACTATGTCTACATGACTCTTCAATCCCTCCAGGGATGGGGACTCCACCACTGCCCTGGGCAACCCCTTCCAATGCCTCAGAACCCTTGCAGCAAAGAAATTCTTCCTCACATCCCATCTCAACTGCCCTGGCCACAACTGGAGCCCATTGCCTCTTGTCCTGTCCCTTGGGCCTTGGTTGAACAGACCCACCCCCACCTCTCTCCACCCTCCTCCAAGGGACTTGCACAGAGCCACAAGGTCTCCCCTCAGTCTCCTTTTCTCCAGGCTCAACACCCCCAGTTCCCTCAGCCACAAGGGAACTCAGCACACTTGTGCTCCAGACCCTTCTCCCTTTTCCTTTTGGAAGCGACTGATCCCATCAGACAATGTGCACTGTCCAAATCCTTGAGTCTTACAGTCATCAGGCTGTAAAGCAGGGCTTGGCGTGCCCCCAAGTCCCCGTTACGCTCTTTAACATGCTCCCCCAGTTTTCTGTGTCATTCAGTAGTTCTACAGGGACCATAAAAAATCACTAAATTATTACCCATCACTAAATTACGTGTTTTCTGAAACGGTAAATGAGAGCTGCAAAAATCTTCATCCATCAGTTGGCTTTATTCAATTGAAGTGCTCAAGGAAAATCTGGAAAGCAGTCAGGCCAGATCTTTTTGAATTGGCAAGAGGAAAACAAAGTCAGGTGTGAGTATTAAATTGTGCTCTGCCACGCTCTCCAGGTGCATAAACGTTCCAGTGGCTTTTACATAAAGAGTTAAATACACCCACACGTTTAGTTTTAAAATGTGACCTCGTGCACTAGTGATTTTTTCCCTTCTGTGTTCTGTTTGGCACTGTTATTAATGCAGGGAAATCAGTAACATTAGTCATCTTAAAAGGGTTATTACTCAAGATGATTTAAATTGTGAAAATGTCAGCGGTGCTTGCATGCTCCCTGCTAGAGATGCCGTGATTTACACTCTCTGACACCGCTCTGCTGCCGAGAAGAGCCGGGGAAAAAGTAATGGCTTGTACTTTGGACTGATCAGAATTCAGGCCGTGGCATCAGCGAGAACGCGCCCGAGACGCCCCGGGATTTGCCAAGGTTTCCTGGGGCACGTCGCCTGCTGATAAAAATCCCAGGGTTGTGATGCAGGCAGATGGGAAGGGGTCGGAGAGAAAAGCGGCGCTTAGAAAGCGCAGGATTTTGTGTGTCTCGGTGGCTTGGATCAGAGAATCTCCACTTTAAAAGGTGGATGTGTCAGCAGTAATTGGGCTGCTTTCCACGGAGCGAAACTCCACAGAGCTCTTCCCAACACAGATCAAATCCTCTCGCTCTTGGGTTTTTTCTGCTCCCACCTCTCGTGACGACTGCTCTTCATTCTGCAGACAGTGGTTTTGTGATTTTGATAAATAATATCCTAGCGTAAATAGAATCTTATTAATCTGGAAGTGTTCTTGGCCAGGCTGGATGAGGCTTTGAGCAACCTGGTCTAGTGGAAGGTGTCCCTGCTGATGGCAGGGGGGTTGGAACTGGATGAGCTTTAAGATCCCTTCCAATCCTAACCATTCTATGATTAATATTTCATAAGGGTTCCTTAAATTGTGTATGCTTCTGCTTAACATAATATTTTATATTGTTTATATTTCTCTTAGATCATTTATTTATAAATCCCCCCCAGGGAGCGTGGTACCAGATGCCCACCAAGTTCATCAGCTCTTCTGTTGTGTGTGTGGTTGTGTAACGTGGTCATTCACCCCCACCCAGACCACCCAGCTCACCACCTAAACGCTCAACTACCCTTCCAGTAAACATCATCACTTAGCCCCAGTCTAATGAGATTTTAATTAAGCCTGGTTTGAGGCAGCCGTGGCCTGGGGATCATGGGGATGTTTGGGAGGAGGTCTAGGTGCTCGTGGTGGTGAGGCTCCCCCAGAAGCCACAGCAGGGTGGGTGACCCGTGGGTGTCTTTGCAGATGAACACCTCTCTCCTGGGGAGCATCGGCATGCTGAACTCCGCTCCCCAGCTCCGCTGCATCAAAACCTACCAGGTGCCCCCGGTCCAACCGGCCTCGCCGGGCTCCCACAACGCCCTCAAGCTGGCACGGCTCATCTGGACCTCCAACCGCAACGTCATCCTCATGGCTCACGACGGCAAGGAGCATCGCTTCATGGTCTAGGGTAAATCCAGTTCTGTGTCCAAGTTCCTTGGAATTCTCCCTCTGGTGTCTCTGTCC
>NW_010326146.1:0-616 GCF_000700745.2 Antrostomus carolinensis
AAGGGAGACCATGAAGGTTTTGAGACCCAATCTGGCACTTGTCACAGCCATCCCCAGGGATTGCCGTGCCAGGGTTTTTGGGATGAGCTTTCTGCTCGCTGCCCCAGGGCACTGACAGGAGGAGAGGGTCTGCTGTCCCCAGCCAGCCCCATGGCAAGCCATATCTGTTGCATTTTGGGCTGAGCACCATGGAGGTGGTGGGCACCCTCGGCTGCTTGCCGGGGTGATGGACTGGTAGACTGTGGCCATCTGGAGAGCAGTGTTTGCTCTGGGATAAGCATGTCCGGCATTAATAGGAAATGCAGCTTAGCAGTCAGATTCCTCCTCCTCCTCCTGCTTTTTTTTTTTTTTAATAAACCTCGTTACATTTTGAAGGGATTTTACCAAAAATGCACTCATTTATTTTCACAGGCCCAGGGCACATTTTTGTGCGTGACATCTGACGTCCCCTCCCTGAGGGAGGGGGAGGTTGGAGGCACAAGGCAGGGTGTCCTCCATGGGGGCCAAGTGCTGCCCGGTCCCGGGGGCCGCGGTGACGCCGACCCAACCGGTGTGTTGAATGATGAACGATGGCTGCTGTTGTTGTTGTCATTGAGAGGGGGGGTTGTGGGGGGTG
>NW_010326146.1:766-1222 GCF_000700745.2 Antrostomus carolinensis
GGGACGGCCACCTTGGAGCCATGCGCAGGCGGGAAGGAAGTGGAGAACAATCGGGGAGAACAAGGCCGACAGCCCTGGCCTGGCCGTGCCGGTGGTGCCGCTCGGCACGTCCCTCCACCGCCACATCCCCCTCGGTGGCCTCTCCTGGTGGCAGTGGACCCTGGGCACCCCGGCTTCTCCACGGGCCTGGCTCCTCACATCGCCCCTCAGAGGCCTCGTGTCAGATGGGCTGGTGGCCATTTGTTGTCTCCCAGGGCAGGTTTAGGGGCTTCATAACATTCATGGTGTGGCTCTACCAAGGAGCTTCCAAGGCCCGCAGTCCTCAGGCCACGGTTTTTGAGGAGAGGTGTCATACGGCTTTCCTGCTGCTTGTGAAACTTGTGGAAACACCACGTCCTCGAGACCTCTCCCTCTCTGCCACTCCTCTGGGAGTGGTGGTGGACGAGAAGCTCAACA
>NW_010326148.1:0-3105 GCF_000700745.2 Antrostomus carolinensis
TGGAGTGACCTCAGGACGTGCCTACGAGCACCCTGCAGAGCTGTTATGGCAAATGAAGCCGGTGTTACTTTAAGCTACACTCAGACCCAGAAGCTGAACTTTCCATTTAAATGATACAGTGCTGCAGGTCTCTCCTTGCCTGTCCTAATTCTGCATGGGGGAAAAAAAAAAACCCGCAAGGTGGATGTAAAATGTGTTTTAGTAGGCAAAAAAATCTTGGCGTGTCCTTGGAGGAGGGTATGGGCTGGCCTGGGACAATGCCTGCCAAAACACAGGCTCAGAGGACAGTCTTCAACTCGGTCTCCTCTGTTTCCTGGTGATGCTGCATCAGCCAACAGTTTGCTGGATCAGCTGCAATGTGAGAACCTGAGCACTGACAGAAGCAGCATCAGATGTTTAACCTTTAAATATTCATCGCTCTCTCTTACTGTGCAGCCTCTTCTAACCCTTTGCTCTTACTTCTTGTGTGGAAAGACCAACCCAAGGACATACAGTGTGCCTGGAGAGGTGCGTGCTCAGCTCTGGTCTGATTTGGCACAAATAATATCTAGAAGAGTTAACTTCAGGGTTGAAATGTGATTGCCCCTGTGGTTTTAAGCTTATGATCCCATTCTGGGAGCGATTCGTGGGCTGGCTGGTGCTCTGCTCCTTCCAAAAGCAGCACCCTGGGTGTTTAACACGTACAGCTTCACGCACAGTGGCTCAAATCAGGGTCTGCAGGTGGGTTGCATCCAGGACACCAGTTATAGGTGGTGTGTCATGTACTGTATGCGGCTATTTGCACAAAGAATCAAAGGAGGAGCAGGGATGGAGCTGAAATACTACTCTTAGAGCCAGTGTTTGTAAAAGAATAGTAAAGGACATGTCTGTGTGGGGCAAAACCCCTCGTGCACCTCAGGAGACAGCTCTTGTCTCTTTCACAAGAGTGAACACACATGTGCTTGGCTACCCAAGACCCCCAGGACCCCTTCCAAAGAGCCTCTTACCTCATGTCCAGACCATTGAGGAACAGAATCCGGTCTCCAGCTTTGAGAGCAGCCTTCTCAGCTGGGCTCCCTAAACACACAGGGAACGAGAGGGGCTTCAGCGGGAGGGTCTCTGCTCCCAGGGCTGGGGTCTCAGCTCCCCAGCTGCTCTGTGCCCAGGGACCCCCCCAGGGCTGGGTGTCTGCTGCAGCTGGGTTATCTGGGTGGGCTGGAGCTGTTCACTGGGCACAGTGATGCCGGTGCCCAGCTTGCATTGGAAATGCAGGTGTGATTTCAGGCTGCTCACCAAGCACAGACACTTTCCACCTTTCAAAACAGGGAGAGCCTGAAGCCAAACTCAACTGTGCCAAAGACACTGGTTATAACTCAGGAAACTCCATCACTGAGCCTTGTCAGAGTCCCCTGTGCTATTTTCTAGCAAACAGCAGCCACTTAAAACTGTGAGTTCAGACCAGAGATAAATAAGTATCTTTGAAGGTTTTCTTACCTGGCAGAACGGACTCGATCCACACTGGGGCATGGCCACGTAGTGTAAAGCCAAAGCTTCTGTTGCCTTTATACACTCTCACTGTTCTGCAGGTGAAAAAAGCAAATGTGAAATCAGAGCTTAATTTTTGGTTCTTGTTTCCTTTCCCAGCCCCTCCAAAGCCCCATTAGCCCAGGCATCTCCTTAGTGCCCAAGCCCTCAATGCTCCCTGTGTCCCTGCAATGTCCCTTTTGAGACCAAATTGTATTTCAAATGGGATCCCCTGAAACTCGCCGTGCCCACAGGGAGAGGGGATGGAGGCAAGGGAAGGTGAGTGCTGGTTTGGTGGCTGTACCCCCCTGCACCCATGCTGGGCTGCCTGTCACAGCTGTGTTGTTTGTTAGACAGTACTGTCTCGTGAGGTTCATTAGTGCTCTTTGGGGTGGGGGGTGACCTGGAGGGTGGTAGAAATGGCCCAGACAAAACCTTGGGGTGGGTGGGGGGATGCAGATGCTCTGGAGGCAGAAGGAGATGCTGCTGTTTTAGGAGCAGAGCCCCTGAGCACAGCTCTTGCTCTGCATTAATCACCAAATGCATAAAACCACCGTCCAGTCCTTCAAATCCAATCTGGTTTTAAAGTGGAACATGGGATGTAGTTTATATATTACGTAGAATAAGAGATACGATGTGTTTTAAGGGGTAAAGATCTCGGGCTCATGAGAGAGAAATGAAATTCAGCTAGGAAATTTTGGAAGGAGCATTAGGAAATGCCCCTGCTGGGAGGCTGATTGCAGCTGGGAGTTGTTCCCTGCAGGGAGCTGGGGGAAGGCAGCACCACCGAGATCATTTACAACCAGAAAGGCTGTTGCAGGGACGGATCTTGCGCTGGCAGGGAGGGAGACTGTGCTGGAGCTGGGTTTTGGGTAAGTCACACCAAAAATTATCCTGATGGGAAGGTGTGCTGCAGCCAAACACCCTGGAGATACCAGCTGGAGGCAGGGGAATGGGTTGGGATGTGCCTGTGACAGCGCAGTCCCTCCCGGGGGGGTTCCCCAGCTGTGCTGGCAGATCAAATCCTTCATGAGACGGGGCTGGAGCAGGAGCCAGCGCGGCTCCTCGCCCTCCGGGGATGCTGAGGTCTGGCCATATGGGCTGTGGGAAATGGGTTAATCCCCTGGGAACCAGGGATTGTCCGTCTGTCCTTCCTCCCACGGCCCTGCACCCAGACACCCACCAGGGCAGGGCAGGATAGGGATGCAGCCTGCTCTGTGCCTGGGCATCCTGCATCCCAACAGCATAACTGAGCATCCTGCATCCCAGCAGCACGACTGAACATCCACAGCCCACCCAGCACAAGAGCCAACATCCCCTCACAGCCTGTGAGCACCGTCTCAGCTCCACACACGGCTCATCCCAGCCAGCCCTGCAACAGCGAGGGTGCAGAAAGGGTGGCCCAGAGCTGGGACAAGGGGTGCAAACCTGCCCAGCCTTTGAGAGGGAGAGCTCTTTGCTCATAAAATTATTTAGGTTGGAAAAGACCTTTGAGACCATCGAGTCCATCCTCATCTCAGGATTCTTTCATCCACTCTTTACAGACCAAAGACATTTCCTTTCCCTGGCATCCCTGCCCCGTGCTGCCATCCACGCCAAAAC
>NW_010326148.1:3129-6378 GCF_000700745.2 Antrostomus carolinensis
CCCCCGGGGCCCCCCCGCAGCCCCCACGTTGCGGGTGATGAGGGAGGTGGTTTTCCGCAGGCTCTTAGTGACCTCCTCGTGGCTGCGGGGCACGGAGCTGGCGCGGGTGGAGACCAGGAGCCGTTCCTGGTGGTCCTCGCTCCGGCTGCGCCGCAGGCGGTTGCTGTGCTGCTGGCTCTTGGAGCGACAGAGCTTGCTGATCAGGCTCTGCGACACCACCTCGTCAAACCGCTGCCGGTGCTTCTTGGGGATGAAAATCCTGGAGAAATGAGGCAAGGGAGGGGAGTGAGGAGCGGGGCTGGGGTGGCCGTGGCCCAGGGCTCTGGATCCAGCCATTCCTGGGAAAGGAAAGGTCAGAGCAGCCCCAGCACCTGCTCTGCACTTGGTTTCAGTCTTCCCAGAGCTGCAATGCCAGAGCCACCGGCTGCATCTCCTGCCCTATCCTGTACATGGCTCCATCAGGGTGAGGAGGTTGGACCCCTCCACAACACGGTGCTTGCAGAGATGGATTCAAACAGCTCAGTTCCTCCTTGTGCATCCCATCCCAGACCCCTTCACCTGCTAGTCCCAGTACACCAGTGACGAGGTTCAGCTCGAGTCCCAGATCAATTGCCTCCCCCTGTGCCAGCAGCCAGGGAGCTGACTGGGCGGGGGGGGGACCCTTGCCCACATAGTGCCCATCCCATTGTCACCTGGCTCCTCACTGTGTGCTACCCGTGGCCAGGGGTCCCAACATTTAAGTGTCCCCCGTGCTGCTGGTGCCAACCTACCTCCTCCAGACCCGCTTTTTCCCCCGCACGTTCTGAGACCCCCAAAATGTTGCTCCCCATCTCCTGGCCCAGCTCCTCTGCTGGGAGACCTGAACTCCTCTCCTGGGCTCCATCCTTGGCTTCTACCACCCCCAGGTCCCACCACAGCCAGGCAGGAGCCTCACACCCCTTGGGAGATGCTGGTGCTGCAGGGATGAGGAATGGACACGGTGATGCTGCAGGTAAGGGGACATTGCTGGGAACTTGCTATGTCTCAGGTCACCTTCCCTCTGCCTGGTAGGAGCTGCTCTGCCACAGCCAATATTTGTGCCCCTCACAAGGACCCCCCGGACCCTCAGGGGATGCACAGCAGGATCCTGGGAAGAAGCGACAGAGACGCATCTGCATCGCTCCCACCCCAGCTGGGACTTCACCTCTGTGACACCAAGTGACACATTTTTTTTCCTTTTTTCCCTTCTGACATGGCAATGATGAGATGCTGCCACCCCGCTCACCTGCTCCCTCCCTCCCTTTTGCACATTTAGGGGCTTTTGGAGGAGCTGTTATCTCCGAGTGTTTCTATAGCAACTCTCCTCCTTGCACCCCTGCTGCCTGTCGCAGCTCCGCTCGCTCGTTAGACAGCTCGGTCCTGTGAGGTTCATTAGTGCTCGTCACCTCGAGGCGCCTGGGAACGCGCTCCCCACATTAACACCGACTCCGACACTTGGGATGGAGGAGGAGGGATGGGAGCATCAGTTCCAAACCACCCGGGGACAACATCTCTGGGGGGAACCAACTCATCAGAGGACCCAGAGCAACGTGCTCCGAGGGGCTGCACCGTCCCGCTGCCAGCGTGACACGGCTGTGACCGTGGCTGGCTGCTAATGAAGCGCGTCTGGAGAGGCTGGTGGGGGGCTCCCATGGGTCTCCCCCGTCCCTTGGGCAGCGTTCAGAACCCAAAAGCCTGGGTGAAGCCAGAGGAGAAGGAAGGGGAGGCTTCAAATCCCAAATCTACCAGGACCAAGACATCTTTATTTCCACCTAACAAAATGCAGAATCCAAGTCAGAGCTGATGCTCACACTGAGGAGGAGCAGAGATCACAAGCTGTCCCGAGGCAGCTGTGCTCGCATGAAGCATTTGGTGACAATTTAAAATAAGTACCAGGTTGGTACAATTCACAGTTAATTTGTGATTAAGCAGCAACTAGAAAAGAGTGAAATCACGCTAATAAAGAGTTCACCCAGCTGCAAGCAGCTCCTGCGGGAATTCAGGCTGCCACAGCCCCGGGCAGGGGAGGACACAGCAGCGAGTCCCAGCAGGACCCCACACCTCTGCCCTGGGACGAGTCCAGGTCCCTCGCAGGCAAAACGAGCACGATCCCATTTAAATTGGCCAAATTAAACTGGCTCGTTCCAGCAGGGCTGTCCCACTTTGCGCTGACTGCAGCATCGCCCGCGGGCTGACAAACATCGCGGCTGAGGAGCAAAGCGAGGCTAGCTCAGTAACCCAGGACGTGCTCTGAGGGTGTCACCCTGAGGAGACTGAGAGGAGATCTCATGGGGGTCTAGAACTTCCTCCCAAGGGGAAGAGGAGGGGCAGGCGCTGATCTCTTCTCTCTGGCCACCAACCAATGCCAGGAGCAGAGGGAATGGCAGGAAGATGTGGCAGGGGAGGGTGAGGTTGGCCATGAGGAAAAGGTTCTTGAGGCAGAGGGTGGTGGAGCACTGGAACAGGCTCCCCAGGGAGGTGCTCATGGCACCAAGCCTGACAAGATTCCAGCAGCATTTGGCCAAGGCCCTCAGGGACATGGTGTGAATGTTGGGATTGTCCTGTGCAGGGACAGCAGTTGGACTCCATGATCCTTGTGGGTCCTTCCAACTCACAACATTCAATGGTTCTGTGAACTGACTCAGAGCTAGAATTAAAATGGGGTCTTAGCAAGGAGAGGAGTGAAGTGACTGGTGAAAATCACCCTGTTAAAGCAAAAGAGTTTCTTTCTGCAAAACCCTCAGAGAGGATTTGCAGCGCAGCCTCGGGGAGCCTGGGATGGCTCCGTGCTGTAGTGAGGGACCCATCAAAGGCAGCACGTGAGGTGGTGTCAGACAGCGCTGATGTCCCAGCCTGTCCTCTGCTCTGGTGCAATGCCACCCGTGTGGCACTGGCACAGGGTGATGGTGCCGGGTGCTCAGCAGGTAACGGCAGCGATTTCTGCAGCACCCTGCCATCCCATGGGACAAGCCTGGCTCTGCTCGTTGGTGGGGAGCACAGATGTGCCCACCCTGTTTGCAGAGCGTGGGACCTGGGGCAGACCCTGTGTCCCCGTGTCCCCGCTGGCTGCACGTGCCCGTGGCACAGCTCGGGAGCCACGCAGCGCTGACCTTGTGCCTTCAGCTTCTTCTTCCTCCTCCTCACGTGCTGCCTCCCTCACCAGCCCCATGCCCTACAGAACCACCCTTCACGAGTGTCCATGTCCTGCGATGGGTGCTGAGCCCGGACAGT
>NW_010326149.1:0-9310 GCF_000700745.2 Antrostomus carolinensis
TCCAACCCAAACCATTCTATGAATCTATGATATAGAGATGATCATATGTAGTGCAATGCATCATTCTGCTGTGTAAAATGTGACAAAAGAGATTATAATAAAAGAGATTCATCAAGCTCTTATCAATCCACTAGCAACTAGAAAGCCAGAGCAACAAAATGGCAAAATGAAAGCAATTATATTGGCACTGATGAAATACCCTTGAGGCAGTGGATAGCAGACTGATGTATGTACTACATTACGTATGAGTTAGTATTTCACAGCTGCTGCAATTCCCCAATTATAGAGCAAGAAAACCCTTGAAAATGACATACCCAAATCAAAATTTCCTGAAATGCAGAAAGAAGGAATGTAATTATTACATGCTTTTGGAAACATAACGAGTAATTTGTTTGGTTTGCGGTAGCATATAACAGTACTACAACACAGTTTTATTATACTTCCATCAATTCACACTGTAACAGACATTCCCTGTCTATAAACACAGAAAACAAACAAACAAACCTCAAAAACCCAAACAAACCTCAAAAACCCAAAACAAAAAAGCCCAAAATACAAAGAAAGATCAGTTGGAGAAAAGATTCTGTTCACTAAGTAAATCTGGTAAAACTTTATGCTAATGACAGTTGAAAAGCTAAATCTTTATTAAGTATCATAAAATAACTGAGGCAGGTTATACATTAAGTGTTTCAAGCACTTGACTGAACTCCTGGACTCATCCACTTAATCAACTAAAACAACCATTTAAGTCTTGGCAATACAATAAAAATTAATAGAATTGCGTTTTATCAGAAACTGATGAAAACCCATAATCTGGAGGCTAAGTCTGCAAATGCAGGAAAATACAAAAGATTGCTGAAGCAGTAATCAGAGTAAACAGCAAATATGTACTTGTTTGAAAGAAGCTGTGGTAAAAATGAAATACATGGAAGTTTATAAAACTGTCTTTCTCAAGACAAGTCGTGACAAAATACATCCAAACAGAGATTAAATTTTACATATCTGATAATATTTCTAACTCTGACAGATATGAAGAATGAAAACTAGAAACTTTGAATCAATAATATATTGTCAATCACATATTCTCATTCCTCCAGAAGGCTCCTACATATTGATGTGTGAACTACTGTAAACTGTAACTTCCTTGGGCCTTTGCATCTGTTTGCCTTTCAGAATGACACAGCAGTGCAGATCAGCAGATCCTGGGAAAATAATTCTCTAGAGTACAGTCATTTACATGTCAGTGTTGCCTGTAAAACACTACTATGCAAATAAATAGTTTATATATCATGTTAGTCACATTTATGTCCATCCCTTTTTTGCATGCCCGAGGTCTAACTGTGAATCCATATCAGCATGAGTAACCCTCTTCACCTGAAGAACATGACGTAAATTCCTACCACTGTAAATCTGTTCATGTGTGTGGCTGGTCATTTTGAGGCACTTTGTATAAAGGAAGAACAGAGAAAAAGTACCTCCCAAACCCTGATCTTTAACTTCTAACAGTCAATGTCTAAGCATACTTTCCAGGTATGCCTAAAGACCCTGAGAATTATTTAAAAATACCAATGCTTTTGCAGAAAAAGTAACTAATACTCTGTATAGATCTATTTTTCTATCAATATCACAAGCGATTGCATTTCTGAAGCTCAAACAATATGTAATGACTGCAGAGGACTAGTGGCTGCAGAGGACTAATGGCTGCATCAATACCTCATTTGACAAGACAGTAAATTTCTGATCATAATTTCAACACAACAAAGTAAGAGAATCTTGCCAATCTAAATAAAACATCCCACATTAATAACTGGCACAAAAATGGGAATTGAACTTTGTGTCAAAGAAAAGAGGCTGTTCTCTGAGATAAGCCAAATACAATTCCCATTATTAACTACAGAAAATGGAATGTAAGCAGCATTTATTATACCTTGTACGGATCTTTCTCCTTGCTTTTGTTTTCCAGACACTCTATCAAGATATCAGGGAAAAAGAAAATGCTGGCCGTACGTTTCAAACACTTTCTTCATACGGCCCATAGATGGCAATGCGCTGCCTCACAGCTCAGCTTCAGCTGGAGAGATTGCTCACACCACCAGCACACTTAACCTCTCTGGCAGTCTAACAACTTCTTAAATCTTAAATAATTTATTGCTAAATGCTTTCATTTTTTCTGATCAACAAGTGTTATTCAACAGTCCCAAACAGGTTGGAAAACAGTGTGCCATTTAGTGAGCATTTAACGAAATTCAGCATAAATTTAAATGCTGAATCATTGTTTCAGGACTCCCCAGCCATATAAAGGCATGTTTTATGGATACTGCATGGAAGATCAACCCACTTTTTACTTCATGTACTGAATGTTTATATACAAATGTAATAGTTTTCATTTTATCCACATAAAAAAATCTGCGTTAAGCAATACGTCTCAGAGTCTCATTACATTTACCTATAATTAAGAATGAGGAACATTTGCTTCCCCTTGGAAAAAAGTGATCTGATAGTTACTGAATAGCTACCATGCTGTATCATGAACTCCTGATTCACCTCACATCACCTCTCCCCACTAACTCACCTCCTGAGAATGTTTCCTATAATTCAAAATAACTGCTTAAGCAGTTAAAAATATTTTTAAGAGGACATCTGATGATAAACAGCTAAAAAATAGCTTCAAACCATTACACTTAACCCTGCTGGAGACCTTAGGAGAGGCAATATTTAAAACTGGCCCAGGCTAGCCAGGACTAAAGCCACATCTCTTTCAAGTCTGATCGTTTTCAGCAGTGCAAATTAAAACTTCACGCTACTGACAAAAGACAACTTCCACAACTACAATATGTTCAAACACTGCAGAGTAGAAACAGAAGGGATCATGTCAAGAAATTTTAAGTAATAATATTTCTAATGAAGATAAAGAATTATGTGGACTATACACATAGGATCGGCCCATTATAAAGATATCAGCCATATGGAGAAACAACAAAACATTTTTTCTGTATAACACAGAAAATAGTTTAAAAAACATGGTGTGCAAAGAGAACAGTTGTTCAGCACTCCTTTGGAATAATTCCCATAAAATTAGCTTTGCTGTTTGTGAAGTGTTTGTAACTGTGTCAAATCTTTATACCTTACCTGAGCATGTATATAATTTATCTTCACACAAATTATAAAACTAAACAAGATTTTAAGCTTAAAAAATAATCAAGCCAATAAGTCCCCCTTGAAGAGTAGGGTAGAAGAATGCTTTCCTTATTATTGGAGTGCTACGGCTTCACTTAAAGGATAGCTAGTCCATTAGTTCAGAATTACTGCATAGTCCATTCTACCAACAGGGTCCCACTATATGCTCAGCAGAATGCAGGTGGCTTTGTCTGGAGATTTGTGGCCCACACAAGAGGACACACAAGAAGACTTCTGAACCAAGGGTAACAGCTTAGAAGTGTCGCCTATGGAGATCAGAATAACTGAAGAAAGATAGATATTGGATAATAGTACTATAAAAGCTCTCTTCTTTCATGTCCAACACTTCTTACAACAGAATTTGTAAAACAGTAAGATTAATTTGGATCACTGACCATCTCCTCTCCAGATGGGTCAGATTTTGGAGTCTGAATGCTAAAATAAGATGGGCAAACACTGCAGAACCTTCTTTTTATTAAGCTTGTAATGTCACATAGACCTGTGTTGTAAACTATAATTTATTTCTGTGAATTTAGTGTCTCCAGAGGCTGCCATTTTTTGTCCTGTAGTTAGACATGTCCTTAAAACATAATTAGATACCCGTGAAAATGAGAAATAAGTACAAACAAACTGATGACCTATAGAAGGCTGAATAGTTGCACAACTGGAAGGCTATGTTTGAACTTTTCCTACAAAGAATGGAAGTGCAAAATCAGCTAAGAGAGTGAGCTAACATGGTAATTCTCCTCAGATTCCTAACAGAAACAAACAGCAAATGCCATCACTTAAACATATCTGAAATCACACTGGAGCTGACTGATCTTCCCAGGCAATCCTTTGCCACCAAACAACTCTGTTGATGCAAATATGCAGGAAGGCATACTCACAGCATTAACTAAGCAACACAAAAATGAAACTATAATGAATGTAGGAATAAATACACATGAAAAGGTTGCAAGGCAAAAATGTTAACAGAAAACGTCTACTTAATTTTCATGCTGCATGTTTTACCTACACAGAGGTAAGATTTTTGGCCACTCAGGTTGGTTTACTTTCAAAATAAGTAAGCTGATCTTCTACTACTGGTAACACTGAGACAGGGCTGATCATTCCACAGACCCCACAATCAACCTGCATTATCAAAATTGTGGCACTGCTTTATTTTATATGAGAAGCAAAGTTAAAACTGAAGGGATAATTGCATTCAGCCACATGTACAGAGATAAAACTCTGACAATGCATCAGTGTTAATTCCACATTAAGAGAAACAATTAAGTTCCTATTTTAGAGCTATTAACTTCTCTAGCCAGAGCATATGCACCTTTAGGCACTTTCCAAGTAATGATGAAAATGGCTAAATAATAATTCAGTATATAATATTAACTTTATATGCAAGTTAAGGATGCCATCAAAAGCAGGTGATTAAAACATTATTGCTGAGACAACTCATGATTTAGTAAGATACACACTACAAGTCCACATCCAGATTAATACCTTTTCTATGCCATTCCATCCACAATCATTAAATACTTCCTGTGATTTCATCCCTGCAGGTAAAAGCCCTCAAACACAAATTCAGAAGGAGGGACACTGCAAGCTGCCTTCCCTGCTTCTGTGAAACTGAAACTCCTAAGTGGTCTAACAGCAAAGCAAGCTAGGTAGAATACATGAATACATATATATAAATGCGTTCATATACATGTGTGCGTGTGTAAATACATACACATATATAAATAAAATAAAATAACATATTAAAAGGCTATACATATAACCACACGTGTTAGCCTCCTGTTAAGACCAGGAAGGTAGAAATGCTGTCAGGGATGTTCACAGTGTGGTCACTCTTCAGGACAGCACGCAGTCCCTGTTCTCCACAGAGGAAGGTCCAACCACTCTGAAGCACAGCCTTAGTATCAATGTATTTTTCAAATAATCAATGTATTTTTCAAATAATCTGAGAAACACCAATCTTCTGAAAATTCTTTAGCTAGTCAGCAAGCCAAATGACATAAAATAAGAGGAATGCTTGGAAAATAGGTTTTCCATAGCAAATGAAATGTAGTATTTTGAAACAACCTGAATTAATTCTTTAGCAGCTAACAGCTACAGTGTGGGAACATCAATATTCTTCTTAGACTTATAAAGACAGTACCATAGATAATCTATTGTAAGCTTTAAATATGAAATACATAAACCACAGAGAGATTTTCAGTGAATTGTGGCATTTAGTTTAGGTTGCCAATGTTAATTTTACAATTGGACAGTTCAAAATAATTAAACTTGTAAAAGAATAAAAATTAGCAAGTAATGTTGAAACTCTGCATTGTAAAAATGTACATAGAAACCACATGTAACAATTTTTTTTTTTTAAGCAGTAACATATAAATAAGAGATTTTGGAAGAGTTCTTCTCCCAAATAATGTCAATTTTGCAAAGAACTACTACAGTTAATTAGTACAGCACATCAGTAAAGTCAAATGTTTCAAAAACAATCTTAAAAAATTTAGGCAGAGGCACACTCCAGAAACAACTCTCGAGAAAAGACTGACAGTCCTGTTAGAAAAAAGATGACAACTGTATTTTTTCCATAATAATTAAAATAGTCAAATGGTAATACAGATAAAAATATATTCACAACTATCTAATCTGATGTTCTTTGTGTGGTAACTGTAAGAACTGTTAATCAAAAATCCATTAACATTACCAAATAATTGCATCAAAGCCTTTGTCAAATCTACAGTCTACTTTTGTATATCAGTGGGTATCTTTTATTTCCCTGCATATCCTGCCATCCACTTTCTTTTTACCATTTGCTTTGGGCAGTAAACAGGTTTAACTACACAAATTAAATCAGTGTAAAGCCTGAAGCAATTATGAGTTTACTGTTAAATTATGTCAATCTCTCTTGGAGAGATAAATTAAACTCTACAAAAAATGTAACATTTTCAAGAAGGAAGAAGCTGTTCAAGAGGCAGGCAGGGGTCCAGAAGTAATGGAGATGTAGTCTCCTAGCACGCCTCCCACAAAGGCCCCATCTTCACTCTGAATGTCATCTTCCTTCAATATATAATGTAACTCAGACCGCATCACCCCAGTTCTTTTCCTGGGAGTTCTGGGATAGCAGTGTGTTTCTATTGGGCTCTATCAACAACTGAATATTCTGTCCTGTGTGGAATGGAAAAATCAGAAACATTCAAAGACCTTTAACTGGGAAACTCATCCGAGATTTGGAACATGGAAAATAGTAGTGTAAAGAGGGGAAATCAGGGAACAAGGAACCAATACACCTTTTCAAAGGCCAATTTATCTTTTAAAGACACCACTGGCAGTACTAGCAATTTTCTAGGACCAAGGCGCATAAATTTAGGATATATGTTTTTAAATGTTACTGTCAAAACTTGATACCGAACCACTAACTGTTACATGAATGTCACCTGTATAGTGGCCTTGGAAGAGTACACAAAACCAGGAGGAATGTAAAGGTTCATGACAGGTTCTCAGGCCTAAAACAAGTGCAATCTAAGAATCCCTATCCCAAGGTCTAGTTTCAGACATCTGGCATTGTAGAAGGGCATTCAAAAGGTCAGAACTAGACACAAAGGGTGATTTATGGGATACAGTATAGTTGTTTACCTTGTTTCAGTTACTCTGGGCTTGCACTCAATGGAAAGAAATAGTTACCTTAGGGCTGGATTCACCTCATCCTAAAACAGATGTCTGAGTCACGCTAGAAGTGCTTATTTCTCTCATCTCTAAGGCAGGAATCTCTTTAGACATAGTTTAAAGCTGGGATATAGAAGTCTATATCCCAGATGCACTGAATGCCATCCATAGTATCTGAATACAACCTAAATTCTGTTAAGTGAATGCAGGAATCCAATCAACACCTGGGTTCAATACTTCTGACCTCTTTCTTCACAAGAGGCTAGGCTAAGTAAAAGCACCTAGAAAACAGCTTGAGCACTGTGCATTATATTGACAATTCTCTTTAGAAAAAAAATGAGTGACTTAAAGATACCTCATTTAGCTTAAGTTTTCAAAAATATATTTAGTGTCGAATAAACAAAACCACCCTTCCATATTCAAGATTACCTTGTCTATTTACTTCATTCTGAAGCAGCTCTTCCATTGCCTCTTCTTCAGCAATATCTAATGGAGTGTCTCCTTCACTATTTACAGCTCCTACATGCGCTCCTTGACTAATTAAATACCTGCCAATAGGAAAAGGAAAACAAACTGTAAGCAACATAGTAAAGCTGATGCCAAAAAATTAGCAGCCACTAGGATATCATATGCAATAGATATATACATGCACACATACAATTAATAGAAACAACTACATTACATGGAAGTAAAAAATCTCATGAGTGTCTACAATCCCTAAACAACTGTACATTTTTTCACCATAATAACAATTAATACAAATAGTCCCGTTTGCTCTTCAGTTTGCCACAAAGACTCATGTTTAAATACATACTTGCAAGAACTGAAAGAAGAAAATGGTTAAATGATGAACAAAAGCAAACATAAGGTGAATACGGGTTGAACCAGTGATTCCCATGAGCTCTTCATGTTAAGAGGAGCTCTTCCTGCAACTTCCAAATTCAGTGGCACCTTAAGTTTCCATACTTTGCCAGAACGATGACTCTTCATCTCTGAGGCAGCTTCATAAAGTCAGTAAAACCAGAATCACCTCTGCTCCTAAGTATTCACAACATCAGCTTTTGGTGGGGAAAGAGGCGAGGGGGAGAAAGGAAGCAGTATTGTACACTCTATTCAAACCCTACTAAAAGTTTTCTTACTTGAAGTGCTACTGTCTTAGGAGTCAACAATCCAGACTTAGCAGAATTTATTTATGAATTTCCAATTAAGTCAAATAGATCAATTCCAACAATGTGTCACAAAAGGATTAAGTTATTTCATTGTATTAAACCACAAGCCTTTGAAGTTATTGAGAACCTACAGCTTAATATAGTCTAAGTAGACAATGAACAATAATTAAAACATCAGTACAGAATAGTCTTATCCTTTCTGCCTATAACATTTCCAATTCCCTAACAAATACAACAGTTTGACCCATGACAGGACTCAACACAAGCAAAAAATTGCAAGCATACCCCCTGCTTAATTTTTAATTTGCTTGATTTTTGCAGAGCTTAATTTCTACTTTCCATACATTTGAGGGAAAAAAAAAAATCAGGAAATAGTCAGACCTGAAGAATTAGTTATCCATTCAGTAACAAGTGTACGAAATGAAGAGTGTTTTCTTAACCTCACTACTGCAGAATGCCAAATTATGCAGGAGTCAATCACAAAATTAATCCAAAACTAATGCAAATGCTTTAAGTATTTCTGTTTAACTACTGCCAATTAAAAATAACAGATTCCAGATCTAGGATCATATTTTCCTTATCTTTCTTCAGTAACTCAGCATCAAGTACTCTCATACATTTCCATTTTCTAAAGTATGATTTAAATAGCATTTGTTATTAAACCTCTGTAATTACGTCAAGAAGACGTAAGAACTGACAGATCACAAAATGGAAATTAATTCCTGGAAGCGTAACCATATCTCCTGGGATATGCATCATCAGT
This sequence comes from Antrostomus carolinensis, assembly GCF_000700745.2. Classification (NCBI taxonomy): domain Eukaryota; kingdom Metazoa; phylum Chordata; class Aves; order Caprimulgiformes; family Caprimulgidae; genus Antrostomus; species Antrostomus carolinensis. Next base: position 8,773 of record NW_010326149.1, read on the forward strand.
TGCCACCACTAACTTTGATTCTGTTATGCAGTACTGGTTTTATACTGTTCCTCTTAAAAGACTCTTATCTCTCTGAAGTTTAAAGATTTAACTCTACAGGAATGAAAAATAAATACAAAGTAACAACATTTCTCAACAATACCAGTTATATGTTTTAACAGTGACACAATCTTCCAGGTTACAGATGAGGTAACTGCTATGCAGTGTCTGCTACACAGGCAAAAACAGCAGTTTGAAAAATTTCTTACAAAGTCAAAACATTGATTCAAAACCAAAGTCAACCACTGCAAAAAATATTTTTTATAAAAAAATCCCCAGTCAACATTCATATTCTTTCAACTTTTTTTTTTTTAATATAGACACAAAAAAGTGTTTGTTTTTTTTTTTTAAATTGATTTTTACCTTTTTCCATATTAATACCCACAAGGAAAAATTAAGTAAATTTTCTAAGGAAAATATGTATCTCATTGAAGTGGCTGCATTTGGATCAGTAACTTACAGATATGATAAAAGGAGTAATGCATAAGAAAGTGTAGGG
>NW_010326149.1:9471-9724 GCF_000700745.2 Antrostomus carolinensis
TGTAGGGAATGAAGAAAAGGCTACAGCAGCATTTCAGAAAGTTATTTAGATATATTAACAACTTAATGATCAAACGATCCCATAAAGTAGACTCCAAAAATGAAGCTGCTTACAGATCAAAATCAGATCAGCGGAGCTAGGGGGATTAGTAAGGCTGAAGAAGTAAAGTTATCCGAGTTCCCCTTTGTATATCCTTACAGGGTTTTGGTTTTCCTGGGTCAGCAAAGGAAGAATGGATGAACCTGCCTGAATT
>NW_010326149.1:9734-16745 GCF_000700745.2 Antrostomus carolinensis
GATTTAAAGGGATGGGAGAAACAGGAGAAAGATGAAAGGCATCATGCTCGTCACCAGAGAAGTGAGAACGGTCCTTTCCCAACCTTCCTTCATCCATTCCAACTAAGCCTCCCCTCTGCTATCCTCAACAAAAAATTCACAGTGATCCCCTCAAGTAAATTAACAGTGAAAGAGCAATACTCAGTCTAAGCCAAATTATTCAAAATTCAACTATTTTAAAGACAACTTTTAAGCCTGGTAATGAAATTCATGCTTGTTCTGTTTTCCACTTCATTTAGTAACAGATGACCCTGTCCTGAAAAAGTTTATGCATTTGTTCATCTTCACTTACAGTAAAAATAGTTTCACCAAAGCAATGACAAGGTTCAGATGGCGCATGAAGCCATTCTGGTGCCTACAGGATCGTAGCTTTTATTAGGAACCTTAGTGCTACCAAAGGAAAGGAGAGCAACTTTTTCAGACATGTAGGTAACTTGACTCTGCATCACGTACAGAAAGGAAACAGATTTGGTAAACAAGACCAAGAGAACAATGCTTACAATCTGATTACCATATATAAAATATTCTCGGAGGTGCTAATTCAAAATGTAAAATGAATAAGAAGGAAACAGTAGCTTGATCCATTCCATGCTTATTTTTGGAGCTAAAGCTTTCAAGTGTTGATACTGAAGTTAAAGGTATCTCTTTTAGACACTGGTGAACTAAGTATATAGAACTGCAAGTATCCCAGGAATACTAGGGAAGACAAGAGCAGGAAAAGAAAATAAAATTGTTCTGATACTTCTGCCCTGATGTTTCCATGACAAGCATTACACAGTTTGGGAAAGACCAGAAAAACAAGTTTGTTTACTGATACCATTATTTTATGAAGGTAAAAATACTTCTATTTGAAATCTGTCTTTTGGGCATCACTGCTGAATATTCCTCAATAGCTATTATAGATGGAAATTAACAACTTTGAAAAAAAAAAAAAAGAAACATTTATTTTCTATAATTATTACGTAACCCAGACTGTCTCCCATCATTTTACGAAAAATACATTTCAACATCTTTCATACAAGGTTGGAATATCAGTACCTCCAAGACAATCGGTAACAACCCTCTGAGATTACTGTACAAAAGCCAAACAGTCCACACCAAAACCAAGCTCAGGAACTGGAAGTTAGAAATTTCACCTAGCAACTTGGCCTGTGCTCTGAATCAACAGAGAAACAAACCAACCCCTTACAGCTCACTTGTGTGTATGTCTATTAACAAAATGCACGTAGAGGCACAAAGTAAATGGAGGAAGACACCTCTCTCTGAACACAGTCATATCCAAACTTGAGTCATATTTCTGAATTTAGGAAGCATTTACTTAAGAATCTGGAAGACACTCAATCTTTGGCTTTACTAAAAGTCTGTTAGCTGCAGACAACAAGATCTGCTGCAGATAACGTTTTAGTATTATTTATCTCAGCAGCAGAAAGAGGGGCCTATATTTACATTCGAACCTTGCCCCAGTTCACAATATCTGGAAACAAGTTTGAGAAGTCATTAGGGATATAATTAACTTTAAGTACTCGCTGAACCTGAAGGTCATTAGAACTGGTGGCAAGCACAAGGCAGGGCAGAAAAGTGGCTGCTGAACTGATTTAGCTCATTAAAAATTGCTTACTAAGCTCATTGGAGACTCACTAGTAAAAAAAAGAGGTCCCTTCAGAGTAGTCAGAAGACTGGACATCAGTCTCCAACTCCTGAAACGTGAAGAGAAGGACCCTCCTAGAAAATCTGTTGCTGAATAGAGGTTCATCGTGTTGTATATACATTGAAAATAAACACGTTCAGTGTGGCCTTCCAGGGACACATGAGCCTAATTGCTAGTGGGGGCACCAACCAACAGCACAACTGGTCTCCCAACAGCTGTTAACTAATTAGCAATTTCAGCTAAATCCAGCTGTGATTTTTTTAAATCCATAGATGGTAGAGTTTAAATTAATTCAACAAGAGTCTTAACTGAACGATAATAGGAGCCAAAGACAGAAAAAGTGTCAACTGTGTTCGTGCAGCTGTGCAAGCCGTCATTTGAAGAAACAATGAATGAAAAAAAAATATTTTGGGTCTGGTTTTGGGTTTTTATTTTAATTTGTAGCAAAATAATACTTAAAGGCAAGGCAAGCAAAGCTACACCTACCTGCATATACAACCTATCAAGAGATAAAATCACAGCTTCTATGTGATTCTTGAATTTTTAAGGTGCACTTCTCAAAATAACACATTAAAGAAAGGTCCAGATTTTTTTTTTTTAATCTTAAATAATACAAACTCGAAGCAAATACAATAGTATTAAAATAACATTGTCCTAGTTCTGTTGTGGTACATAGCACATACTATGCCCTGTGTCAGTAGGCAAGTTGCAAGGAAAATGTAGAGTCAGTTCGATATAAGTGAAAAGCCAGTACCCAGCTGTCCCTCAAATACTCTCTCACGCACCCTTCACACTGCCATGCTCACTTTTAAACACATTACTCAAAACCCATATAAATGTAATGATAAAAAGTCACAGTTTCACCATTTTTGAAAGAGATACAGTAACCCTTGTAAGCATTTGGTGGAGACCATTAAAAAGTGTGCAACCCGGGCAGGTGGCTGGCAGGTCTCAAACGGCACAGAGGAGCTCTGAGTGTCCGAGCAGGCAGCACGCAGCTCTGCACAATGGGGGATGATCTCCTTGCCCTCTTCAGTGACAACCTACAGATAATTCCCCTTGTTCCCCTTTCTCCACAGCTGAGATACTCCTGCAGTTGTCTTTTCTCCTGAATCCATGTTTTACAGAAGAAAATGAAGGCTCCATGTTAAATACTGGAACCAGAATGGTACAATTTTAATTGGGCCAAGAATACTTTCTCCTGCATGAATTTAAGACTGAAGAAATCAAATGTAGAAGAAATCAAATGACTTGAAAAACAATTAAGTCAAACTCATAGGGATGTCTTATTCAGGCACTCTGCAAAATGCCATCCCACGCTGTCAGTCACTGCTGCGCCTCAACCTTCTGCCTCTAAACATTTAGAATGTAATACAAACTGACATAAGAAGACAGGCTTCTGTGATGGCATTTAAATTAAAATCAAATCATGATAAAACTTGGGCACTTTTAAGGTTATGTTTCTTTGCAAATTCCAGAAGATTCTCACTCACATATTTCTCTCTTGGAAAAAAAATGCTGCAGCACTTTCTAAATAGGAATGCTCCTCCTATGAGCAGTATGATCAGCCAGCACTTACACAAAACACAAGAGCTGAGAACTTCAGATAGCTAGAGACTTTAAAAAAAAAAAGTAAAAATAAAAAATAGTTGAGAAACAAATGGCCAAATGATTTTAAGCAAATGGGAAGTGACATTTCTTTTCAATTTTCACCAGTCTAATCCAGATTTCAGCACAAGTGTTTTTTTTAAATTATGGACCAGATTAAAAAGACTTTTTTATATCCTTCAGTATGCAAGAGCTCCTCCAGATAGCAGCAAATCCAGCTTCTGATTCTCCCTTGTGAAGCTGTTATGAAAGACACCTTGGACACACATCTTGGCTTCAAAATTGTCAAATACTCACAAAAGCTATCAAAGTAGTATGCCACAAAGATAAGAAAAAAAATTCCTCCTACACAAACAGGACTTTCTATCAATTGTAAATACCATTCCTATTTGAAAAACATTTATGTTTATGAAGCCAACACTCCACAATGTACCAAGGCACCACTAAGCTCTGCTCATAGCCGGCTCTCCCTAACCTCCACTGCAACTTGCACACCCAAGGAGTAACTAGAATTGCATCTGTTTTCCTTCTTGGTATGCAGGAGCACAGAAGAAATAGTGTAGATAACCATATCTGGTTAGTCTTACTCCTCCTGTGTTTCAAGAAACCTCTCAAAAAAGCCAGCAATAAACTCTAGAAATATTTGTAAACAGGCAGCCACCTAAATATTAACGGAGCAAAGATGGAACAGGAAAAATTCCTACTTGCAAGCATACAAAAAGCAACTAAGCCTTCATATTTTACCATATCCATATAGATTAAAGACATATGAGAGGTGGTAGAGCAATGTATAGGTGAAAGTAAACAGTGACTGAGAAGAGGAAAGTAGGAAAAGTGAAGAAAGCTATATAGGGAAACCTATGCTATAACCTATTTACAAAACCTCCCCCCCCAGCTAACAAAAAAAAACAACCTGGAGCCCAGGATGAATATAGGGCAAAAACTGCAGCAGGAAAGAAATAAAGTGAAACAAAAAGTATATTAAAGTGTGCATCAAATGTTACTTTCACTATGCACCTTGTGAGCAAGTGTTCTATCTTTTACTTTTACTAAGTGTTCTATCTCTTACTTTTACTAAGTCTACATCCTATAGTGCAAAAATGAAAGTTGAGTTTGAAAAATATCTTGTTGCAGCTGCACAAGAGTACATACAGTAGCTCTAGTTCATTATGTTCTCTTTGCTCAGGATGCTTTCTTGTAGCAAGTCTCCAAGCTTTTGTGGCAATTTATGGAACTGCTAACAAGGTGAATACTTGGGATTTTGTTACACTGGCTGAAAAGAAGAGGTAACAACAGCACAGAGGCAGAAAAGAAGGCAGAAGGAAAAAACATGCTGCTGCCCACCTTCCTCAGCTAAATCCTCACCAACAAGAGATGATCACACCACTAGCTCACTGTCCCACCCGCCTTGTGCCAAGGGTAGCACTGCTGTATTTGGCTACGGTAGCACCACAAATTCTGATTTTTAACTGCTGCTTTCTATTTCAGTGGAAGTTATGACTATGGACCTAACTTAACATGCTTATTTTCTTCCAACAGCCATGTGTTGGCATTTACATCAGAAAAATTTAAACCTAGATAAACTATTTTACTGTGCTTAAACAGATATTAGTATAGATAAAATCACTACATGACAGAACTTACCTTGTTTGTAATTATATTATGTAACAATATAGTGGTCAAATCTCTCTACAAAGCAACATTACTATGACAGTGCAGCTTTTAGCATCACCCAGTAGTACTGAAATTGGTCTGACCACTTCTTAGGAATCTGCAATTCACAGCAGTTGTTTACCTTTCTACTCCACTTTGAACTTCCTTGAAAACGCTCTTCTTCAAAAAGAAACTTTTTATTCAAATTTGATATGCAGTACCTCACCTGTAATCAAGAGGTTTCAAGTAATTCCTTTTCAAAATATTTTTTTCCTGTCATATCTACTGTTTATAAAAAAACCCTACGTTCTTGTGTATCTTAACTGTAACCAAATAACTTACTCTCATCAATGCACAACAGCCTATGTCTCTAGAGACACCACACCATATTTACATGGATTTCAGAAGAATTCAAGCAGCTTTAACCTGCCTCAGTCAGGGATAAGACTAGAAAAATACACACAGATTACGAGCATTGCACCAAAATGATGTAGTTCAGGATATCCAATAAAAGACATAGCTGTAAGAAAGGATAAGTAGGTCACAAGTTGCTTTAGTGTCGTTGAAAGTCTACTGTATGTGGCAGAATAGGGTCAAACTCAGAATAGAGAAAAATGCTCAAGTATAACGAAAAGAAAATAAAACCTGAGATGGACAGAAGTGACAACCTACACTCAAGTTTTCTCCTAGAAAACAACACTGAAAACCCAACTTTACTGTGAATTATTTTTATATCAGAAAATATAATAAATACTATAGTCAGCATTCAATGGCACTGACAATTCCACAGATTCCACAGTCTAAGAACAGAGTCTACTGCCGCCCCTCTCTAAAACAGCCATTTTGAATTAGCTGACGAGGCCCTCACAAGTGACAGTTCGCCATACTTACCAAGCACTCGCTCAATTCAAAACCTGGTTGCTCATGTATCTAGAGCTGATCTCCCATGTCCCAGTCATACCTAGAAAATAGGATTCAATCGGTGGCAACAGGAAGTTACAAGACATCATCCAGGGAGGACCTGATGCGTGAGGTTTCTCAGGAGTGCACCTGAGCTCCCAGGTTGCCATATGTATCACCCTTCTATATTTCTTCTCTTCCTTATGTATCACATTCAACTTCAGAATTCATAGGTAAGATATCTACTCTAAATTGTTCTCGAGGTACCAATAAAACAAATGCTCTGTGATAAACAAGTAAGATCTTTCCTATGCACATCACTTCTCAAATCAGGATGGCTTTTCAGACATGAGCTGCACTTTCAAATTCTTTTTCGGACAAAAATTAGAGTCCTCTGAGCTTTACACTGGGCATCAGTCCCTTGACTTTTCATTAGATCCAATGAACGGTTAAAATATATTAAAAGAAAAAAGATACTTCCAACTAAATCTGAAGAAAACTTAAAGATCTACTAGATTTACCTTTAGAAGAACAGAAACACAATATACATACTAACAAATATTTAGGGTCACAAGTGGAGATGACCACAGTAATCCAATCTGAAAAAGATGGCTATAGAGCACACACTGTCTTTGTGCATCCCAGAGAGATGAGCTCTCCTAGACTTCCTCACTTGAACAAACAGATATCAAATCAGGTAGGTCCTACAATTTCCTTTCACGTATCAACCATATCTTACTGTGTATTTCTGCCAACTGTTTTTTATCCAAACAACAGACCGTAGCTACACAGAAGAAAATATTAAACTCTAGCATGTAATGACATGGTTTTAAAAAGGGAATTTCACCATCAAACTAAACAACTTAATTAGTGTTTCATTATTCTTAGGACATACATACACGCAGCAAAAACGTGTTGAAAACAGGTCACTGCCACAATCCATCTTCATAAAAGAAAATGCCAGCTGATGTTAGCTCACTGATCTTCTCCAAGTTTCTCCATTGTTTTCTCTGCTGGAATTTAGCTTTATCTTGCAGACAATTAACAGGAGTTTGGAGGAGGGGAAACTTTTCTGTTGCTGATAAAGAACCACTTTGATTGGGAGGGCGGGGACAACGACTACCATACTAGCATACTAGGACCAGTATTATTCAATATATTTA
>NW_010326150.1:0-1402 GCF_000700745.2 Antrostomus carolinensis
GAGGAGAGGAAAAAAAAAAAGCGCCTCATTCCTTCTTCCACCGCCATACTGTATTTTATAGTAACTCTCATTTTTATTCCTCCCTTTTACTCCCGCTCGGTGAGTACCTTTCCGCTGACATTCTTGTCCTCCTTTTTTTGTCCTGTTTTTTTTCTTCCTTTTGTTTTTTTTGGGGTTTTTTGTTTTTGTTTTTTTCTCCCCTTTTTTTTTTCTTCCTCTTTGATTATTGTTTAAATGGATTTGATCTTTTGCTGATGACAAGTTTTTTTCCTAGCATGCGATGGTTACTAAACTGTGAGCAAAAGGTGCTGCTGGGGCCGGGAGCCACTGGGAATGAAAAATGATAATATTAATAATCCAGACTTGCCAGTCCAGCAACAACTGGTATACATTTAGTAGCTATATATATATATATGCAACTGGTTTTGTTGTGGCACGGAAAAGAGATGTGAAATATGATGCTTATTTTTTAAAGATAAGAGAAAAGGCATGTTTCTAACTCTTTTTGCAGAGAATTTTCTCTGGTGTTATTTTATTGTTTTTTAAGGTGTTTTTTAAGGGTTTTTTTTTTCATAAAGAGATGGGAATTGGAAATGCATTTTACAGCAGTGTTTACACAGAGTTTGTAATCTTGCAATACTGGTGGAAGCCACAGAGCAAGATGTTAATTTTATTATTTTTGTTATTGTTTCTTTTTCTTTTTTTTTTTTTTTTGACACTCAGTGCAATCAGCAGGGTTGTTTGGGTTTTTTTTCTTCTTTTTCAGTTTTTGATGCCTGTTTATAACATGTAACTTTTCTTGCAGCGTGTTACAGTTATAATTTTTAAATACTTTTTTTCCTCCTCAAAGATAACAAAGCAAAACAGAAAGCCAAAGAGGTGATCCTTACTTTTGCACATTTTGCACCTTGACTTTTTTATTCTTTTGCCAGCAATATTTTATGATGGTTATTATTATCATGATGATGATGATGATAGATATATACATATATACAAATAAATACATTTTAAAATGATGGCAGTGGAAGGTTTTCCTGGAAAATGAAGTGCAGTTTGGTTTCCTTGTCAACGGAAGATGAAGTGAACAACTGAACATCTCCCCAGTGCAGGTACTTCATCTCCTTGTAGGCGTTTCCACGCTGTGTAAATTACATTGTGAGATTTTTTTTTTTTTTAAATCTCTTTCCACCCTTAACTAAAGGTTTTTGTGCAATACACATGAGGACTGAACTAAATATCTCTGCCTTGTGATTGCTTGGATGTGTACAAAATGTAGCACTAACTGAGCCCAGGTCGGTTAAGCTGAAGAGAGAGGTGTTTAATGTGCTGTGCTGTATAGAGGGGGAAGGCAGGTAGAGGAAAAAAAAAAATCAGATATACACCCATACCACCCCCCCCGCCT
>NW_010326150.1:1417-15927 GCF_000700745.2 Antrostomus carolinensis
TCCTTTAAAAACACCCCTCAACCCCAAACTGAAACTGGATATAACCTTGAGATCCTTGTTATGAGTACAAATACTTACAGGACTTTAGACAAAAAACCCAGCCCTGTATTGTGGTGACTTTTGTGTTTGTGTGTGTCTGTTTAAAAATTATCCATTAGAAAATAGCTGTGAGGGAAACAGCAAAAGGAGGCTCCCTTGGAGAGCTGGCTCATTGCCACATGAGGCATATTTTGTAGCCCTAAGGGCAGCAAAACCCTTATATCCGACTTCTGCTCATCATATTAAAAAAGGTGTAAACAAGGCAGCAGGTTGCCTCTTATGAATTTAATTCGTTGGAATTGAGATTAATCAGAAGCAGATATTTGCTTGAAGGTGTTTCGTTTTGTTCTGATGATTATTAATGCCACTGGATGACAGGGAATGGAGAAACTGTTACTTTCCGATGGTCACTGAGAGTTCAGGCTAGAAGAAGAAACTGTTACTTTTCTTTGAGAGCACTTAAATGCTTAGCATAGGCTGCCCTAGATGTAGAGGCAGGATATTGGTTTTCTAAAATACAATTTGGAAAGATTTTTCCAGATGACAGGGATTTTTGTTGTTTGGGGTTTTTTTTTGTTTGGTTGGTTGGTTTGGGGTTTTTTTGTTGTTGTTTTGTTTTGTTTTTCCAGAAAGAGATACAGTGCAATATTATGCTAAAGTTGAAGTGCTGAATGCTTGGATCTGCAATGTTCTCTGTTTACTTTATTGTGATGGGATTGCTTCATGTATTTTATATAAACAGCTTTGAGAGATCTATAACTGACTATAAAGATATGCTGTGTATTTGGAAACTAAAGTCACAAGGGATGTATTTATTTTCTCACTCTGATATAAGCAAAAATAATTCATATGACTACAAATGCATTTAGAAGTTTGAGGCTTCAAACACTTATATTTACATTCTTGTAATGTAGCAGCTTCCTTTAAAGTGGAAAGTGTGTATAAGAAGTCTTCAGCGTTTTCTTGTGTGATTAGTCATGCGGAAAAATAAATACATTTATTTGTCTTTGTAGAAACTTATCTTACGATGTATTTTATGTGGTTTTTTCCATTTTGAATGTAATAAAAATATTTAGCCCTTATTTATGCATGGCTTCTGCGCTGACTTGATGGAATTCTTTTGGCAGTATATTGGGGTCAATAATCCATGTGTCTAAAAAGCAATGTCTAGATATTTGCATGATAGATTATGATGACTTCTCTGAAATAGTTACAGTCTGTTGAATCAATACTCTACATTTTAAGAAGACTCAGCCTGCTTATTTTTTTATGATTTAATTTGAAAGCAAGCCATTAAAATACAAGTGATTGAAACTTTATCCTCCACCCCTCTTTTTATTTCCATCCCTCCATATTTTAAAATTATTTTTTTTCTTTAAATTATGTGGAACAGCCAGTAAGCAAAATATTTTTGATATTGCTATAGCACTGAAATAAAGTCATTAGGCTAGCAGTTTCCAGAATGATGTTCCTTTCGTCCTTTCTTTTAATATTGCAGGTGTATTGTGTGAGTAATTTTGTACAGATAGTTGCTGACTGAAGATCTAATCCTGCTCACCTAGTCTTATCCTGAAGTCTGAGAAAGAAAGTTTTAGGAATGCACTATTTTCAGCACCCAAATTTCATCTACAGAGCACCTGTTGTCCCAGTAGCATGGTAATTAATCGATGTATATTTCATTTGCAGCAATCTGAGGTTGTGTGATTCATATATATCAAACAGCCTAGGGACCTTAAAATAGGAATAAAGGAGCTGATTTTGAAAGATAATACCTCTATCTCTTGCAGTATGTGGGCACAGTAGGATTTGGGTTTGTGGAATCAGTTCCAGCTTGGAGTTTCCATAGTTATGGTATGACTAATGCTGTTGAAAGTGTTAGGTAATGTAAAAGACAATTGTCCTTTTGTACTTTTGAGATTAATTAAAATTTTGTCTAAGAATTACGGCATTGTTTCTACAAGTGATGATATAATTACATTTTTTATCTTTAGTATGGGATGTACATGTACTGTCCTAACTCCTGAAAATGATGAGTGTCTAGACTTAAATTACATTTATCTGTTTTTCTTTCCATCTGTTTTGATATTTAGGAAAGCTTAAGAATTTAAGATACCTTTATAAAGGTTTGTAAACTAAAAACTTTGTGAAGCAATTTTTTTTTTCTTCCTCCCTAACTTAACTACTTTTAGCAGTACTTACAAGCAAATAAAAATGAACAGGTGAACAGAAGTTACTAACTGTATGGTGCCTCGAGTGCTGACTCATGAATTTGTTTTTAGCTGCTGCAGTGGCCTGAATTGGCAACAGAAGCTTCTCTTCTCACATTTTTGTGCATAGGAGATAGGACTGGAGAGGCCTGTGGAGTCTTCAGCTCTATTTGGCTGTGATGCTAGGCTGATCTTATTTTGTTCAGATTCAGCAAGGTCCAGTTCAACTTTAGCTGGAGCATCATTCCCACTGCACCTCTTTAAGGGCTGAGCAGAGCCTCACTCTTCAGGCTGCTAGAAACAAAAATCCTGTTCTAAATTTATTTTCAGACAGTTTATGTTCCGTTATTTTTGTGCCAGTGCTGTCCCTAAACAGTAAGGTTCCTTCTCCATGTCTTTGCTTCTCTTCAGAGTACATTTCTAGAGAGCAGTCACAGCCTCTTTTCACTCACATTTGCTAGGCTTACTGGGGAGAGGTTCCCAATAGTGTGGCCAGCGACAGGATGGGATGTTGAGACCAGCTCTGGCCAAAGTCATGCTGCAGCAGAACCAGGGCAGCTGCAATCAAATCCTCTTCTGCCCAAGCATGTCTGTTCTGCTTTCAGCTGCAAACGTGGCAGCCCTGTTCTGGCTCTCACATCAGCCTAAATGTTTCCACCTGGAGCAGCGCTTGTGGACATGCCTTCTTCTGGTGAAACAGGCTTTGCACAGTGTGGACCTTCCCTTCCCTCTAACCAATCTGAATTTCTCTGGCTAGATTGTAACAGCAAAGGACTCTCAGGAATTTCTCCTGAAACATGTTTTTTCAGCTCCTAAGAATCTTCAACTTACTGTTTTAGTATTTTGTGTTCATGAATGAGCTTGAACCAGTGCTGTATCAGGGACTGTCTTCTATCAGAAATAAATGTGAAAGTTGGCTACAATGCTTTTTAAAACACGCTTTCCTTATTATTTTCCAACTTCCTTATATCTTAGCTCTCTAGCCTTCTAAAGCATTATTTTAAAAGCAAATAATTTCTTTTTTATAGTGTATTTTTTACTGTTTTCTTCATTCACTGCATTGTGGTTGTGAAAAATACAAAGGTAAAAAAGTTAATAGTGTTTAAAGTGTAGGATTGCAAAGACTGATAGATCTGCCCTCAGATGAATATTTTTGGCTTCCCTTGGTGGTCTTAGAGGTTGTGGTGCTCTGTCAAATTCTGGAGCTGAATTCTTTGTTTTAAGTACTTCTAGAATTTCTGAACAGAAGACTAAAGATGACCATTCCCTGATGAAAAATTATGTAATCTGTGACATTGTCCACATAGTCATCCAGTTTGTAGCTTCCTTAAACTCAGTTCCAGACTGACAGAAGAAAACAAAATGCTACTTTTAAATGGTAAGAAGATTACAATGTAACATTTTCACCTTCATTAAAGTACAAATATTATTTCATGATCTTGGGACAATTGCTGGAGTAAAGTGACTTGAAGATTATCGTGTTGTGTATACACACATTAGAATAATTTGTACTATTTTTTTTTCTTGTCTTTACTCTTTCTTGTTTCAAAATGACACTCTAATCTCTGTAATATACTTAATCCTTCAAAAGCATTTATACTGCAGTTTTGGAAGTATTTTATGAGAAAGTTTGTTTTTGCACAATGAAGTGTAATTTTCAATCTCAATGAATCATCAGCATAATTAAAACAAATAATCAAGTAGACCTTCAAATTATTAAGTAAATCACAGGTTGCTTAGCATGAATACAATTAATTTGTTTTTATCATTGTGATATTCTGGGATAAAAGGATAGATAGGTAGATGGATAGATAGAATCATCTAGATAGATATTTTTAGAGCTGTTTTTAGTGTGATAGAGAATTAACAGAAGTTGTACATTAATTAATTACCCTTTAGGGTTTAACCAACAATTTTTTTTAAGAAGGAACTGTTTAACTTCCTCTGTGCAGCTTTGACTCTGGTGAAGTTTCTTCATGGTTATGGTAGTAACCATAATAATTTCTACTCTGACTTGGCTGGTAGAGGTTTGAAGAAGCAGAGGTGGATTTCATATGAGTGATGACCAGCAGTGGGTATGAAGATGGTAGAATATGAATGACACTCCCCAGGCTCTTTATTTTTCCTTTGCACACTTATGAGTCTTTCTCCCAAAATATCCAAAGCTCTGATTAAACTTGGTTTACATCAGTGGCCCTTCCCAGGTGGCCTTCTCCTGATGTCAGTGATTATTGCCTCTACTGATGTGCAGTCTCTGAGCAACCAAGGCAATACAGAGCTCTGAAAACAGCTGGGACTTTGCCTGATAATTCTCTGGTCCTCTGGGAACTGCTTACAGTCCCTTGGACAACCATAGCTCATGAAACTTGTTACAAGCCATTATTATTATTTAAAGAAGAAGAAATCATAAAGGATCCAGTGGTAGTTTTTAGACCTTGATAACTGTTAAATGACTTGGTGAAAGTCAGATTCCAGTCTTCCAACTGTGCCCCATACCAACAGCCTTTATTTCAGCCTGCTCAGTCACATTGGTTGCTTTCATCAAGATCCTCCCTTGACTCAAGGATGTGCTTTGTGTTGTGCAGGGTCAACAAAAAGGGGCTATCTGTCACAAATCAAATTTTAATGGGGTTCTTCACCTGACTGAAGCAAGGCTAAATTTGTTCTCTAGAAAAAGAGTGCACTAGCACAGTTCATTCAGCAAAAGGCATCTCCGTTTTTGCTAAGAGTTTCGTATAGAAGCTGAAGAACATCTATGTCAAATAGATACAAGACACATCTTGTTAAATAGTGGTAATTTTAGGATTTGGAAGAGGCATTGCACATGTATACCTTGCATGCATTATTTTTAGGCTGACTTGAGAGTTGGAGTTTCAGTCTCAAAGAATTATATTTGCGTAGTGTTGGCAATGCTGGTCCTTCTTTCTGTTTGGTTGTGTTATTGGAGTTCGATACTCAGAAGTACTGAAATGTTTGCACTATTCTAGGCATCCTCTTTATTAGAACAATAGGAATGAATTAAATGCAAAAAACTAAAATGCATGAATGCAACAAAGACAGTTTTCTGCATTTTTGCACACTGGGCCTGCTCTCAAGGGTTACTGAATGCTGACAGCTCTTCTTGTGGGTACAGTGAGTTAATAGTAACTCACTGAATTTTACAATGAAACACTGTATTTTTAGTACTTGCAGTGTCATGCTTCTGAGCTTGATCTGTAATGCAGAGGCACTTTTTACAAAAGAAAAGGAAATTCGACCTAGTTACAATATTTTATCAAAAGATATTTCACCCAATAAATATTAGGGTAGAAATTATATAATATTTAAAAATGTTCTATGCAAATTGTAATGCAGTGTCTATGAAATAGATATCCTGAAGGTATAATTAGAACAAAATTTCCTGTTCGGCTACCTACAAAAGGAATTAATTTTACTGTGTTTTAAGTAACAAAAGTATCAGTGTTATTATCTCATTTAACATCTTGTATTTGCTACTGATTTCACAGAGTAAAACGTAGCACTTGAGTTGTTGCACAGTAAGTCAGTGTTCTAATGTATTTTGTACTGTATAAATTCACATAAACTTTTTTTAAACTGCAGAAGAAGGATGTAATTATGGGGGGCGGGGTGTTGGGTATTTTTGTTGTTGTGATTTTTTGGTTTGTGTTTGTTTGTTGGTTTGTTTGTTTTCCCTGCATATGCAACCTCAAGTTAAATGGGAGTTCTGTAGATGAGACATCTGCAAGATTGGCTCTGAATAGGTTAGCATCTTCTAGTTGTGCACTTGTAAGTTCTAGACAATTAATGTACATTATACACAATGAAAAGAGAAACTACGTATGAATTTTTATGTTATGTCACCTTTGTTTTAGGTGGATAGTTCATCAGGACATTGGTGCCATTTTTATTGTTCATTATTTTATGAGAAAGACATACTGTATTACCATTCATCAGCATGTGTCCTGCTCTGGTGGGCACATGAAACAGAAAGGTGCAGAATTAAACTCTGGTCCTATTACAGTCAGGTATACATATGCTGCTCAAAATTTCCTGTCAAAACATTTTTTTTCCGGAGATCTTTGATAAAGTGATTTGCACAATAGGCTCGATTCATCTCACTTGAACTTGCTGTTTAAAAAATAGGTTTTCAGGGCTGAGCTACTCATGATTTTAGCCATCTAAAAGTTAGTAACTGAAGTCTAACACAAGGCTTTGTAGTCAATGGAGATGTACAGACACCTTTAGAGAACTTCAGATTACATCCCAAGAGAGGTATCTATGGATAGCTGAGATGAACAACCTTCCTAAAACACACCTCTCTCTTCACTGATGAGAGAGAGAATCTAGATGGGACATTTAAACTAGATTCCTAACTTTTTGATGGATTAAGTTAGAGGAGATGAATCTCATGTTGTTGGTGGTTCATTTTTTTTTTTCTCCCCATGTGTCAAAATGCAAATTTCTTAATGAAATATAGGGTTGAAAACTTATTATTTGTTCAATAGGTTCTTCATGGCTTTAAGTTTTTACTTGAATTTATTTTCTACTTTTGCAATATTTTTTTACAGAAATGCAAATGTCTTTTTAAACACGTTGAATCTGTTCCAGACTACGACAAAATTCCCAAAGATTCCTATTGGTGCCAGGATTTCATATCTTTTTTTTTTTTCCTATTGCTTCACTTAGTTTTCTGACTATTTATAATGTAATCCTACAATCTGATCCTTCAATGAGTTCTTGTCAGAGTCCTCTTCTAAAAACCAGGGACTTGAGCTTTTAGGTACAGTCATGGACTTCACGTGAGAAAACTTTGAGAAGAATTGAAATATAAGGATTATGTAGGTGGCAATGGAATCAGCTACTTGCACTTTGCGTATGTAAATGAATGAAGATATATAGTCACAGTATTAAAAAATAGTTGATCAACAAACAGCAGAAGACCTGATTTTGAATGTTTTAGATGGCTCTGAAAAAGGCTTTTTAAAACATAAAACAGGCAAAAATAGTAGTTTCTGAACTGAAGTGGTCTAGGCAACATAAGTTAAATATTTAGCTATTGATGGCACTCCACTAATACCCTCAAGTACATGCTCATTATAAAGGATTCCAGTAAAACCTGTACTTTTGAGTATCCAAATAGATTTTATTTTTCATTGTCTCAGGTAATTTTCTATAAAATTTTGGAATTTTATAAAACTGAGTGTTAACCTTTGTGTAAATAATCTCCTAGACAAAGTTTATTTCAGTGACTTGTTTTAGATCCATCCCAAGTTGTTGTCAGTAGCAGGGTGCAAAAGCACTAGCCAATTTATGCCACTGCCTAGTGTTCTAGGATATCATCCTCAAATGCTGAGTCCAAATTACAAATGAACTGTTTGATATAATAGGAATAACCATAAAACTCAGCATAGTAAGAGTTAATTGCCTGAATACCAGTCTTACCACCATGACAACTGTGAGCTCTAACAGCCACATTACAATAATTTGTTCAGATTCAGGAGTCTTACGGACTTGTCAGAATTGAGAAGAGGAGTTAAAAAGTTGGAGTTCTCAGCACTTTGAAATAACTGTTTCAATAAGCGCAGTAGTATGTTCTGGGGACTATAAACTGTTTGCTGCAGCTACCAAGTCATGTTATACGCTTCACCACCTCTTGGTCTTCATCTTTGTTCCTTACAATGTATCTATATTTCTATCTTAGGTTTTTATACTGTCCCTCAAAAATGCATTGTCTGAGCAGTATTCACATAAAATCGATTTACAAGGGTAAAACCCTTTGCTGACTTCATGAAGTTTTCATCTCTTTTCCCTGTTTCATTTATGCACCATAATTTTTCCTTTTTCATTCATGTGTTTCGGCTAGAGTTAGGAGCACAGTGTTGTCACGCAAATATAAAGGTCTCTTGACCATAGATTGTCAGGACATAAACGAGCACAACTGAATTTCTCAGTGAGAGCAGGGCATATAAGCCTAACTCTGCTATTTGGTGTGCCTGAGCCTAACTCTGTTAGCTGCTCTGGGTGAGTAAATTTATCCAGGGGCCCTGAATGAGGAATACTTGTTCAGGGACGTGCTTGTGAAAGGAGAGATTACAAGAAAAATAATTACAGTTTAGACAGCTTAGTTTAAGGAAATAACCTTTTTGTTGTTGGTTTTTTTTTTAGTGCACAAATTAACATCCTATATAGAGTGACATTTCCTCTCAGAAATTTTAAAATGGATTCAGAAATTCTTGATACTTGGTCAAAAATATTAATTATAGTTGTAAATATTCATCATAATCAGAATAAGACTGGCTACTTTACACTTTAAGATCTTTTGAGATCAAAATTAGCCCTGACATACAAACTCATGTCACACTGGTTTGCAATGACAAAAAGGAAAGCATATTTTGAAATGTTAGATGTTTTCATTTGAATTTCTGGATCCTTTTTATCTTCTGTTTGTAATGTTTTTTTATTTCAGACTTGCTGGACCTTCCCTCCTGCTCTGGAGCTCTCCCCTGGTGTTGGCACAGCTCAGAAGGATGAAAGAAAAGGAAGCAATAGGAGAGGGATGGAAGAGGGGAGAGGAGTAGAAAGAGAAGGAAGAGGGGCAGCAATAGAAAAGGAGAAAAAAAATCCCCAGTGGTTCAGTTAAGGCTCCAGACAATGGGGATGTTTGCAGTCCCTGCTCTTCCTCACCTTCCCCTCAGGCTCAGACCCCTCTCTCTCTCCACTGCCTTAGCTTTCATCAGCACTACAGGTGTATCATTACTTATTCCCATTTTTTATTAAAGAACAAAAGCAAAACAATTAAAGTCTTGCAAATAACAAAATATAACCCTCTCCTCACAAATTGTTTGTTGAGGTAGTAAACTTACATCTTTAACTATGGAAGTATAGAATGTTTGCATACTTGAGGAGTGAGAAAAAGAAAAAAAAAATATTAGATTTCTCATTCTTTTTATACTCAAGGTAAGCCCTTTGAACCAGAGTGCACATGAGACTGTGTTTCAATTTATTCATCTGTATCCAGAAGCAGACTTTCTAATGGCCTCTATTTAGTTATTTCTTTTTTATCATCTTCTTTCAGTGAAAGCTTTACTTTCAGGGGTCCTTCTTACTCCCTATCATATTAGAAGGAATATCAATTAAGAACTATTCCTGATTCTTTCAGTTACTGTGAAATTTGCAGTGTATTATTCAGCTCTATAGGCCAAATACTCCCTCCAGAGTAAAAAATGTAGTCTGATTTTTTGCTGTGAAATGTGACTGTCAGACAGACACAAAACAGTGACCTTGGTACTCAGTGCTGGTCCAGCGGCTTGGTCCTGGTGTCTGCCCTTTCTTCCCAGATGGACAGTTGGCCACTATGAAGGTGAAGCAGTGCTCAGATTAAAAGGATTCTTTGGCCAAACTTCTTTTCATGAGAACCAGCCTTCTCACAGCTGTCCCCACCAGGAATCCCTTCTACCTGACCAGGGTGATTTAGGAGTGTTAATAGGCTGAGTATATTCAGTAATTGGTCTTTCTAAAAAGGTATTTCCTAAATCTAGAGCTTAAAATCTATCCTATGACTCCTTTATACCAATCTGCCTGATACAAAAAAACCAAAGGGTAGCCCCTGCACCAGTAAAAACCAAAGCCCAGTTGCAAATTTGCAGACTTAATCCTTTAAATGGCAAAGACTAAGAATTCCCAATTGTTTATTGTATACTATAATCAATTAGACACAGGCATGAAGGGTATTTCCTGCTCTGGCAGGGGGATTGGACTAGATGATCTTTCGAGGTCCCTTCCAATCCCTAACATTCTGTGATTCTGTGATGGTAACTGAGTGAAGAAAAGTATCAGATGTCAACCGAGTCCAGATGGAACAAGTAGTTATTACAGATGCTGATGGAACAAGTCCAGAGCAGAGCAATCAGGTCCAAAAGACTGAAATAAATTTTATATCCTTAAAAAGTCTTTAAAAAAAAAAAAAACAAAAAAAACCCACTGCAGACAAAATTGTTAGGTATTATGCATATCTAGATACAGTAGGTCAAATGCAAACATGCTATTAAATAAAAATACAGTGCATAAAACTGCAAGAAAACAATGACTTCTTTCAGGGATTTTATGTTTAAGGATATGACTGTTGCCTCATTACCTGATTAGAAACTAAATTTCAGTTGATGAAGTCTGCCTCATGTATTGTTTTTACATTTTGTTTAGATTTTGATTATTTGTGCTCAGCTTATGTGAGTCACATACTTGAAAAGTAGGTTTCTGATTTCAGCAGGGTAATGAGAGCCCCTGAACTTGGTACTTTGGGTCTCTGAGCAGTCTACAAAAAGTGGGACAACTCGGAAACGTACCCAGATTCCCTGGAGAACCATAGTGAGAGCTGTGGCTGTCTCACGGGATGAACAGGGGCTCCTGCATCCACCAGGATATGCTTGGCACAGAGCATGTCTGTCCCCCTGCTTGAACCAGGGAACTAATTTCAGCACATCCTTCCCCTGGGATTTGTTAATGAGAGGGGTTCACAGAATGCTTCCCTGGGCCTTCAGAAATCTTATTGTCTGAGGTGGACAATCCTTTTTTAAGGCAAGTAGCACTAGAGCAGGCAATCTGCATACCTTTCTGAGATTTAGACTATGCTTTACAGCCTTAGGTGACATTTAAGGTGAGACAAGGGAAGCCTACCTTAACTTTAGGTAACTTTAGCTGACAATACAACAAAAGTTATGCAATTTGAAACTTGCTCTCAACTGCTGTTGAAGTGTGATGCAATGCATGCCGTGCTTCAGAATTTAGAGTCATTTGCAAAGTGGAGAAATCTGACTTTCTTTCTCCTGTAAGTAGATATTTTGATGCCACTGCTGTTGGTGAGGTCAGTAAGACTTCCCACAAAACTAAGATGAAGAAGAAGCTGTGGAAACAGATCTGAAGCAAATACTTTTCAAATCACGGGTGGAGTGATGATGACTTCCCTGGACTAACTCAAATCCTTTGCCTTTTTTCAGTCCTACCTGCTATAATCTCTGCCACAAATATTATATATTTTAACTTTGTTGTTTGCTTTGCAACTTTTATATTCTCATTCAGCGTGACAAAATATAGCAATTGCCATTTCACTTCAAAATGTAACTACAGTGTAATCCATAATCATCAATTTATTTTATGACCAGCTGTTTGCTATTATGTTTTACAGCCTTGCAGTGCATCAGTGAAGTGTCTTTATAAAAGTGGAGTAACAGAGTTGGCACTTTTGAAGCTAGGAACTTCCTAATGAAAACTTTGAAAGCTTTGATCCTGTTCTGAAAGGGTAGTACTCATTACATATGTTTATAATCTGCCTCTTTCAAATTAAATACTTTGTGACCTCTGGAATGTGATATAAAATATATCTCATGGTATCAGGTGCTACATGTAATGTATAAGTTTGGAAATTACATTAGTCTTCTGGTATTAGACTTCATCCATGAAAATCAAGGCAAGATTTCCAAATTACGATACTTGCCTGTTAACTACTGCTCACACAGAGCAACAAGCATAAGTACTTTTGAAAATCAAGATAATTTTGGCCATCTACTAAATGGAGAGTTAAAGGCACAACCTCAACATCTTTATGGAAGACTTACCATGTGCAGAATGTAGATTACTGAATATGATGACAATCTCTATTTGGCCTAGAAAACAGAACTGTGGTGGAAACAAGGCTGAATGAAGATAGCCATCATCATCAGTAAGATACTTCATATATGAAAGATTTTTTTAAATAAATATGCCAAGGACAAGGCATAGCAGGTGCACTTTGAACATAAAATATGTAGCTTTCTATGTCTGGCTTGTAGCAAGACGTAGCCCACATAGAAACTGGGAGTCAGATACTGCTCTCACTTGCAGTTTTGCAACACTTTTGATATGAGTCCATTTGGATTTCACCACAGCAGAGTTTTGTCGGAGGACATAATTTCTTGGTTTTGTAATTTATATTAAAGGTAAGAAATTGTGCATGATGTTTTCTCATAAAAGTCTATCTTTCCCAGTCACATGTATTTTGAATAGCACAGAGTGTACTGTGATATGTAGAAAGTGTACCTGTGTAACTATATCCAAAGATATTCCTCATTTTGTAATTAAGTCTATAACAACTTTGCTATTGATTTCATTGGGAGTAAGATCAGGCTTCTGTTTTCAATACAATAGGATGTGTTTCTGATATAAAAACGAAACAAGCTATTCACTTAATAGAACAGACAGTCTGATACCTGGTGAATCAGAGGTTCTGAAGATGGCATAATAAAAATATGTTTTAATATAAAAGCCAATGTTATTTTTCCTAGTAAATAAGTTAGTATATATTTTTCCTGGTATACTAAAAGTGAAAAAGAGCTGATGTAGTGGGTCAAACTCAAGGTCCAGCTAGCTCATTATTCTGTTTCTGATGGTAGTAAAGAATAAGAAAAAAATTGTATTCTTGCAAGCGGCTGCTTTCTAAAAGAATATGTAGAATAACAGAAAAATGGTGCAAGAATAAACTGTACTGGCCTATAGTCTATTTATATTTTATTTCCTACTTTATCAATATTAATAAATTGATACAGAAATTAATACCCAGTACAGTTAGTTATATATCAGGACATATCACACTATCTTACCAAAGTAAATATAATATTTATTAATGACCATATTAAGTAAAAGCAACTTCATATTCTGTAGAAAACCTAAACCTCAAAATATGCTCTAGACTGTATGTTCAAAGCAGAAACATGTTTTTAAAAATTTTTTTAAAAAAATAATTAAAAAAAAATGACCAGATGAAGAAGTAGGAATACATTAGATTAATATTGCAGTTCAGGTCAAACTCCTGAAGTAATTTCAAAATATAGGAGTTTGTAATTTCCTAAATTCTGACACTTCCTCTTTGTATTCCTTGACTTTGCTGACCTGCTTAACTAGGGTTTTTTTTAATGTGTATATATATACAATTTGTATTTACTATATTGAGGGAGATTATATGTCTAGACACATATATTTGAACTTTCACTATGAAATATGTAACAATGATAGCATAAAAAGACAGTTATTTATGAAAATAGTTTTGGAGCATTGCCATGTAGCTTCTTATTGAAGCTATAAATTTGAAAGTTTCACATATTTTCTATTTGCACCATTGTATAAGGAAGTAAAACGGTCAAATTGTAAAGTAGAAGCATGCTTTAATGAACTGAGCAGACCACTCAAGCTTGGTCATATCTGTATCCAGTAGAAACACTTGAGAGGAAGTCTTCTGGTTTTTGTGAACTTGTTTTCCACGTGTTTGCCTATTTACATTCAGAACAGTAAAATTTCTTTAAGGACTTACTGTATTACTGAAATTTTGTCTAGGGATTTTAAAGCCTTTAAGCTTTACAACTGCTTATCATTTAAGTAATGATAACATAAGAAAACTATTATTGATTTGTGTTGCCAAAGTGCAAAGGAACCCAGCCATGAAACAAGACTAACAGGTTATTAAAAAAAATAGAGGGTGAGCTCCAACCTCAAAACCATATGATTTATATGCAGATTGCAACACACCATGAGTCCTCCGGATTCTGCAGTAGAGTATGTATTCAATAATAACAACTATTTTTTTCAAAATAATGTACACAGTGTAAATATTTAATTTCTTTTCAAAGTCAAATTATCTAATGTATTTACATGCATTACCTCTGTGAACTCATTCAATCACAACCTCTTACCACCAGTGTATTTAAAATATAATCAGTAAAAATATCCTTATCCATTTAAAAATACTCTTTCTTACTCTTAGCAATTTCATGCTATATATTTTGTATATAAGCCTTCTTTTATACTTGTAATATGGTATCATTGTCCTTCTATTCTTTTTATAAGTCTTCCAATAGTTCTTTCACTTTGAGATTATTTTTTTTATGCTACTATCTTTCTCAAGACCTTTTAACACAGCAGGGAAAAAAAAAAAGAAAAAAAAGGGTCTTTATTAATAGAATAATAACAGCATATTTCAAAGCAGATGGAGCAGAAGCATCAAAGCCAAGCTAACAAATAGTGACATTATCACAGTGAAATCTTCAGAAAAATTCTACAGCCATTTTTTAGACAAAATTTTAAAAAGGCATGCAGCTAATTTTGATTTTTGAATGAGCTGACTTTCATGGAAGTAGTTATGTCCCAACAGTTAAAGAGAACCTACAAGAAGCTGCTGAAGTTGTTCCTTCATTTACCATATAGGAGATTGTATTGGGTTTGCATGTCAAGGTTTTGGTA
>NW_010326151.1:0-7998 GCF_000700745.2 Antrostomus carolinensis
GATGCAGCTTGATGGGAAGATGCCTTTTGGTCGTAGCAGGTGAAGATCCCATGTCGGGCGATCTCCCTCTCCCGTCCGAGGTGTGCACGTGAGAGGAGATCTCAAACCATGCAGCTCAACTGCTCCCCAGTGTCTGATGCCTCCGTTCCCCTCCCTGCTCCTCCCTCCTCTTGCCACACTTTCCACTGGGATTTCTTTTCCGCCTAGTGCATAGTCATCCTCCATCCCAACCCTTTTGCCTCTGACGGTTTTTGACTGTATTTTAAATACTATTTTTGACTTGTACTTTCCATGACTAGTTTTCAAGGTTCCAAGGTTTTTTTTTACTAACTTTGACTGCGTCTCTCTATCTTCTCCCTTTCTGCACTCCCCTCCCTGCCCACCTCAGATCTTGCAGTGTTCAAGGAGCGGCTGAGAGTGTTAACAGTAGGAGGTATGCAATTAATGAGCCTTTAACCCTCTGGGGTGCAGGACTCTCTTTGAATAGGTTATTCTGGGCATGAACCAAGCCATCTCGCACCACTCTTGGGTTTTGTAATATGTTTATTTTTAATTCGTCCTGCTAAAAGTCTTGATGTAGGCGCTTGGTTAGTGATGTTTCATCTGTAGAGATCCCTAATTTAGAGCCTGGCTGGCCTTTTCCATACTGTGTGTTTGCATGCCTAGCTTGCTAGAATGCACATTTGGT
Source organism: Antrostomus carolinensis (assembly GCF_000700745.2). Classification (NCBI taxonomy): domain Eukaryota; kingdom Metazoa; phylum Chordata; class Aves; order Caprimulgiformes; family Caprimulgidae; genus Antrostomus; species Antrostomus carolinensis. Next base: position 689 of record NW_010326151.1, read on the forward strand.
TGTGAACATTAATTTTATGAGCCTTCAATCTCCCCGAGACTGATTTGAGTCTCCTAAAAATCGAAGTTGTCTTCTTCTGACTCTGCCCTGGTTTTGTCCTGGTGAAAATTTGGCAGCTCATCCCTAGCCTTTCCCCCCATCTCAAGGTATTGCTGCCTATAAATACTGAGCACTATCAAAAAAGCTGTCAGGCTGCAGCAAAGCAGAAGCAGAGATGCTTAGAGCCCTGAAAACTCCTTGTTAAATCTGATACGCCCCCAAATTGTGCCTAAGTCTTCAAAATGGCGTGGCAGAGCGAGCCAAAGCCCTGTGCTGTTGGGCTGGGAGCCACAGCAGTTTACTGAGGCTTCCCTGAAACCTCCAGCCAGTGGTTTATCTGGGATGCTCCGTACTAATGCCGCCTCTCTCCAGGACTTCTGTTTGGATAGGAACTGCAGAGAATTCCAAGGGGACAAACCCTCAGTTCCTGCCAGCTTCGGTTCAGTGCTCCCAGGCGTGGCTCCGGAGCTGAACTCCCTGGTGTCTGGCTTAATTCCTTCCCCTGGGACTAGCAGCATCCAGGAGGGTAATAAGGGCAGAGGAGGGGATGCAGGAAAACCTCTGCTCCAGGCTTGCCATAGGTGTTCCCAGCCTCCGGTAAACACCGTGGATGAGCTGTGGGCGGCCCCATCTCTGGCTCATCCTCCATTCCTGACCAGAGGGATGGACTCTTTAAAATGAAGTTCAAGGAGGGTCAGCTCTGGAGGGACCAATTTTTTCATCCGTTTGCCTGGAGGAAGGTGGTTTACACTGCCTGGCAGCATTTAGGGGGTAGCATCCCCCATACCCTCCCTAGAAGAGATGCCAGCTGGTTTGGGGGGAGCTGGGAGGAGCGGTGGTACCTCGGCCTCCTCCACCTTGAAACCTGGATTGTGTGGGAGGGACAAGCAGGGGCCCAAGGGAGGTGTCAGGACCAGCAGCAGGCAGCTCCACTGGTCCCCCACTTCCAGCCAAGCTCCTGCTTCAGAAGGGTCTTGTGAGTCCCCGATCCTCTTCCCAGCTCTGCTTCTGCCTTGCTGCATCAGTTCAGCGGGTTCCTTCTCCCTCCTCCTCTGTGCCTCCGTTTCCCCAAAGACAACCATGATCTTCAGTGGGCTCTGAGGCACCTGCGATGGCTATGGGGTACCGTGGAGCTGCTGCAGGCCCTGGCAGGGACTGCAGCTCTAAAACCCGGCATTGGGCTCTGAGCCCTGCTCTGCACCTTCTCCAGGCGCAGCCAGCTCCCCACAGCCCCATGTGCCGTAAGTAGGAGCCACCTACGAACCACGAGGTGCCAGCACCAACAAGGAGGGGGTTTGCTAAGCAGAGCTAGGCTAAACCCCTAATTAAAGGGCTGTTAATTGAGTGAAGGGGGTAACTGGGCAGCAAAACCCCTGAGGGGCTGGCTGGCTGCCCCACTCCCGGGCTGAACTATTCAGGAGAGTCCGTCGCAGAGCCCTGATGCTGTTTTCTCTCTCTTGCTTCTCTTTCTCTCCCTCTTTGGGGTTTGTCTGTTTTAACCGTTTCCTTCTCCATGTTGACTCTTCATTTTTAATTCCTACCATGTGGCAACACCTCCGTTGTGCTCGATGACTCCTTGATTCCTGTTTCTTTTCTCTCCCCTCTGTTATAATTTGTGTTGTATTTTTTGTGTTCTTGGGGCTACAAACTTCCTGACTTACCCTGGATTTTAATTACCAATTTACATGTGTATATATATTGCTTTGTGTTTCATTTCCTGCATTACCTTTTGTAACAACTTTGTTGTTCTGTGCTTAATTTCTTTTTGTTTAATTACGGCTTGGTTTTTATCCATATAAACCTCCTTCATGCTTATTTTTGTTTTTATGCTGCTTTTTTGTGTCCTTTCCCCACCTCTCCCAAACGCACCTGGTCTTTGCGTGACGGTGTCTCCCCATCCCCCTTCCTTCCTTTTCTCTCTTGCTTTCGCTTGTCCCATCCATGACAAATCCTGCAGGCTTTTACGGGCTGGATGAATCTGACCTCGACAAGGTCTTCCACTTGCCCACAACCACTTTCATCGGTGGAAATGAGTCGGCTCTTCCACTCCGGGAAATCATCCGTCGGCTGGAGGTGAGGAGGGCAGGGAGGGCTGTGCAAGAGCTGTTTGCAGCTCGGAATGGGGTCAGAGCAGTTGTGTTTTGGAGGTCCTGGGCCCTGTTGCTGCCTGCAGCCTGGGCCAACCTGCAGATTTTAAGCTTTTCAGGTTGGGAGCTGCTCCTTGGTGCTTGCCCCACTCTTAGCAGTTGCCCTTTGTTACCTGGTCATCTCTGATCACCTCCAGCTTCGCACTGCTGTAGGGCAATGCATTTGGTCTACCCAAGGTGGAGCAAGCCCCAGGCAAATAAATATTGCATTTTTTGAAACCTCTCCACCTACATTTTCCAATTGAAAGTAGCAGACGGTGCTAGCAGAGCAGAGGAGCGGGCTGGAGGCAGGCGGTACCCCGCTGTGGTGCTGCTGCTCTGTGTGGTGGCCCCTTGGATGGTCTCTGTGGAGGAGCAGCTCCAACCTGGAGCTGCGGCTTCCAGCTCTTGAAGCCAGTTCCCCTTTGCTGCCAAATTTCATACCCTGCTCTGCCCAGTCTGAGAGCGCAGACAGCTCCCAAGTAAGCTGCAGGCTTGCTCACATGGTCCCTGCTGAGACAGGTTGACCTTGGGAGAATCAAAGCTGCGTCAACATCTTAGATAAGCTGCAAGAATGGGCTCCTTACTTGTTGGGGAAGGTTGTTTTGCTGATTCTCTCCTTGCTGTATGAAGTGGGATTTTGGACCTGGTCACAGCTGATGTCACCGAGAGGGAAAAATCTCGCCTCTGAGGTGGATGTAAAGGACTCGAGGATCTGATCCTGGGCCCCTTGGGGAAAGGGAATTAAACATTTTTATGCTGGGACATGTGCAGGTCTGAGCTGCCCCGCAGCATCCCGGGACATCCCCTGCAGCATCCCCTTTCCTGGGAAGACAGCTCAAACCAAGCTCCCAGAAGAGGTGGGGGCTGCTGGACACTGCTGCTGGATCCCCCCAGGCTGCCATTGCAGGCAGCGCTGGCCCGTGTTCAGGCAGGGGTTGGTGTCTCCGCCGGTGCAGGAGGGTTCTTTGTCTCGCTGAAAGGTTAAAGAGGGGAATGAAGGAGTACCTGGCCCTATGGCCCGAACCAATGCCACACTGCCTGTCTTTGCGGGGGGGTGAGGAGGTGCTAAAGCCTTGGCTGTTGTCTCACAGCCCTTCTTCTCCCATCGGGGCAGATGGCCTACTGCCAGCACATCGGTGTGGAGTTCATGTTTATCAATGACCTGGAGCAGTGCCAGTGGATCCGGCAGAAGTTTGAGACCCCAGGCATCATGCAGTTCACCAACGAAGAGAAACGCACACTGCTGGCCAGGCTGGTCCGCTCTACCAGGTACCATGGAAGGGTTTGCACCTTCCCCTTATCTTCCCTTGCTGCCCCCAGGGTGGTTTGTGGTCACAACCTGAGTCACATCTTGACCTCATCTGTCGTGCAGGTGAGGGTGGTGCCAGTGAGCTGCCAGGCTGCCAGGCTCAGGTACTGGCAAAGAGCCTGAAAACATGGATGATCTGAAAGAAAAGGTCTAAAAATAAAGTTAAATGCAGCACTGTGTCGGGGTGGGGGAGCAGCCAGCTGGGCTCTGCAGGAGGAGACCGGGGTGACCGGGAAGGCTGCGTGATGCCTACTTAAGCATCACTGGGTGCTGCGGCTCCCTCGGTGTGGTCCCCATCCTTTCTCTGGTTTCTGCCCTCAGCTGTAGCCCTGGCACTGATCCGTCTCTCCTTTTGCCTTCCAGGTTTGAGGAGTTCCTCCATCGGAAATGGTCTTCAGAGAAGCGTTTTGGTCTGGAGGGCTGTGAAGTGCTGATCCCAGCCTTAAAGACCATTATTGATAAGTCAAGTGAAAAGGGAGTGGATTACGTGATCATGGGGATGCCCCACAGGTAACCCTGCCTCTCTCCAGGGCAGTGCCTGGGGTGCAGAGGAGGGGGATGCTGCAGGGGTTTGGTGCTTGGAGGGCACACTAGTTTCTGCCATCACCTAACTGGTCTTGGTTGGTGGTGAACCTTAGCTGGAGAGCTCAGGCCTTGGCTGCTCTGCTCATCACGGTGTTTTCAGCTTCAGCTTGTTTGTCAATTCATCTGGTGAGGGGTGGTGGCTCACGCAGCAGAGCTTGAATCCCAGAGCAGGATTTGGTCTGCCCACTCAGGGGCAGCTGTCAGGATGCAGCAGCAGCCAGTCCATCCCTGTGCTGAGGGGTTTGCAGTCTCCTTCTTGGGTGAAACCATAGAGCTCCCTCCCCAATTAACCCTCCAGCTGTCACGGGAGGTGTGAGGTTGTCACACTGCCTCTGCGTGATGGGGTGGATGACAGGTCACTGTCGGCATTCAATGCCAGACTGGCACTGTTGGTTGCCAACAATGGTCTTGCTTTTGCAGGGGACGCCTGAATGTTCTTGCCAACGTGATCAGGAAAGAGCTGGAGCAGATCTTCTGCCAGTTTGACTCCAAGCTGGAGGCTGCTGATGAGGTAAGTCTCCTCCTCTGCCCATAGCAGGTTGCTGTCACCTGTCCCCATGCAGTTCCCAAAGGCTGCAGCCATGCAGTCTGAGCTGGATTGTGCCACTGCTTGTGGTGTCACTTGGTGGCATCACCGTTGCAAGGATTTTCACATGGCATACTCACTTGTTTGATGAAAGCCTTTGTGTCAGTGCCAGTGCTGGTCTGTCCTTGCCTGTCCTGGGGGGTGACGTGTGCCCTGGCCACTACCACTGTCTCCAGTGCAGGCTGGGGACTCTCCATGGGTGTAAAGGTTCATGCCTTGGGGTGAACGATGAGGTGAAGGGAAGGCGGCCAGGAGCAGAGGTTGCCTTGTACGATTGCAGCAGCCCCTGGTTCCCATACAGGGCCCTAGAGCAGCTCCAAAAGCCCTAAGGCTCAAATCACTTGTGCCACAGGCTCTGTCACTGCCATGCACTAAGGCTTCAAAGCTTTGGCTTTTGGAAAGCTGGGCTGGGCTGACTTTATCCTGCCATGCCCTTCTGGTGGGCTGTCAAGGTGAGAAAACAGCAGCCTGGGGTGTTGAGGTGCCCTGACTCGGAACCACAGTGTATTGTGAGCGGTTCCAGGGACAGCTGTACTGCCACAGGACAGGCAGAGCTTGGTTGACCATTACCCAGCTCTGTTTTCCAGTGTCTTCCCCAAACCCACTGCACTTGCTTCTTTCCCTGCACCTGCAACCTTACCTACTAGATGGGCTTGATGCATGTCTGAGGTTTGGCACCTGGAACAAGCTACTTTTGCTTTGCCGAATGCCAGGTCACTCCTAAATTGAGTATCTGCTGCCTCCTGCCAGTGCCTTCAGAAAATGCCCCCTTTTCCTAGCCCTTGGAGTCAGTGCTGCCCTGCCTCAGGTCTCCTTCTGTGTCCCCAAAGCCACTCATGTTCCTGGGGTCCTGACCCTCCTGTCCTCTCCCCTTGGTCAGGGCTCCGGTGATGTGAAGTACCACCTGGGAATGTACCACCGCCGGATTAACCGCGTCACTGACAGGAACATCACCCTTTCCTTGGTGGCAAATCCTTCTCACCTGGAGGCAGCTGATCCTGTTGTTCAAGGCAAGACTAAAGCGGAGCAGTTTTACTGCGGGGACACGGAAGGAAAGAAGGTGAGGGGTGCTGAGATGCCTGTAGTGAACTGGCCTGGGCTGGACGGGGTTTGGTGGGAGGCAAGCTGTTGGGAAAGTGAAGAAACCCAGCTGATTTTTGTTTTGTTTTGTTCCCCAGCATTCACCTTGCTGTCACTCGTTGAGTTTGCCCCCCATCCTTCCGCACTGTCTTTGGGGATAACTTTGGTAGGGGCTTGCCCACCCCAGGCTCCCATTACCGCTTCCTCCATCTCTGAATGACTGGCTCAGCTGGGCTGTGGGGAGCGGCAGATGCCCAAACCCCTGGCTGGAAAGCGGGGAAACAAGGGGTTCTCCCGAAAGCCAACTCAAGCATCACAGCTGAAGGGGCTTGGCAGTAGGAGCCTCGATGAGGATGGGCTGAGGGTTGGGGCTGTTCAGCCTGGAGAAGAGAAGGCTCTGGCGAGACCTTCTAGTGGCCTCCCAGTACCTGAAGGGGCTACAGGAAGGCTGGGGAGGGGCTTTTGACAAGGGCAGGGAGTGATAGAACAAAGGGCAATCATTATAAACTGGACAAGAGTAGATTTAGATGAGATATGAGGAAGAAATTCTTTGCTGTGAGGGTGGTGAGACACTGGCCCAGGTTGCTCAGAGAAGCTGTGGCTGCTCCTCCCTGGAAGTGTTCAAGGCCAGTTTGGATGAGGCTTTGAGCAACCTGGTCTAGTGGAAGGTGTCCCTGCTGATGGCAAGGGGGTTGAAACTGGATGAGCTTTAAGATCCCTTCCAACCCAAACCATTCTGTGATTCTGTGATTCAAGCTGAAGGATCTCAACATAACCAGGAATAACCGTTCCTGGGGCTAGAAAAGCTGGAGCTGGCAGCAGGAGGCAGCTCTCTGCACACAGGTGGGAGAGCAGGCAGGGAACGGGCTGGGGGAGGGCATTATTTGCCATCTGATTCATTGCAGACCTGTCTCCAACACCAAGAAGTAGAAAGGTAAGATCAAAAGTGCTTCCCTTCCTCCTACACCCCAAGGGCTGGGTATAAACAGACAAACTCTGTCCTTGGACAGCAAAATAACGTCGCCAAAGCCAGAGTGAGCTCCCGGCCTGACTCCTACCCAAAGGTCTTCTGGGGTGAAAGGGGCATTTTTCTCATCTTGCCTCAGTTAGAAAAAGGCTTTGCTTTGGGATGTGTGTGTTTGGAAATAGGACTCACCTCCCAGCTCCATCCTGCTGCCTAATTGAGGTACCCCAAGCGTGCTGCCCTTGAGCTGGGGGAGCACTGGTGGCCACAGCAGTTGTGCCAACCATGGCCGGTTCCACTCCGATCCCCTGAGAAAGCATTGGATGCACTGATGAGCTGCTCCATGTCCTTCCTGGGACGCTAAAGGCTCACGGGGATGAGACTTGGGCCCCTTCCTGGTGGCTGCTCCTGCCCACTGCCCCTGCAGAGCTCTGGCTGACCGCTGTGGCTTCACATCTCCCAGGTGATGTCCATCCTCCTGCATGGAGATGCTGCTTTTGCTGGGCAGGGCATCGTGTACGAAACGTTCCACTTGAGCGACCTGCCCTCCTACACCACCCACGGCACCGTCCACGTCGTGGTCAATAACCAGGTGAGGAACAAACCCCCTGTGTCCAT
>NW_010326151.1:8031-9030 GCF_000700745.2 Antrostomus carolinensis
TTGTGGCTGGCAGCAGGCAGTAGCTGTTTCCCAGCTAATGTTCCTGGCATGAGCCATAATCCCAGGATCAGCAGGGGGTACTTTACACCCAGCTGCTTGATATTCGCAGCTTTTGAGTCCAGCCTGGCACGGAGGTGGTGCTCGGCGTGCGAGATCACGCAGGGCTGCTCCATTCTGCCCCTGGGTAAATCAGAGTCATTTCACTGGGACCAGCCCATCCCTGTGCGTGCAGCAGGATGACAGCCCAGGCACAGGCACTGGGATGGGCTGCGGTTCCCAGGCTGCAGGAGACGAGCAGGTTGTGCTACAACCGAGCGGTGCAGCTCTGGGGGAACCTCCAGCTCAGCTGCAGCAGCCGAGCCACCCTTGGAGCCACATGTGTGGTTGCCTGGTGCTTTCCTGAGCCAGTAAAATGCAGCTGCCCGTGCTGAGCCATCAGTGTCCAAAGAAGAAGCTGCATAGCAGAGCTTCCAAATCCTTACCACTGTGCTGGTCCTGTTCCCTTTCACCAACTACAGATTGGCTTCACAACAGACCCCCGGATGGCCCGCTCCTCTCCGTACCCAACTGACGTCGCTCGCGTGGTGAACGCACCCATTTTCCACGTCAATGCGGACGACCCGGAGGCTGTTGTCTACGTGTGCAATGTGGCAGCAGAGTGGCGAAGCACCTTCCATAAGGATGTGGTGGTGGATTTGGTAAGAAATGTGGCATGAGGCTTTATCCTAAAGCTGTGGCTCTGCTGTGGATGCTCACTGATACCTGTTGGGGTGTATTTTTCTCAAAGCTGAGGTTTCTCTTCAGGGCTTGTCTGTCCCTTTTGACATGAGGGGAGGGAGGAGGTGGTGTAAAGCAAGCCAACGAGGCTGTCATAGCACTTGGAGAGGCAACATGGTCTCTGTGTGGAACCTGCCCTCGCCTCCTGCATTGGGGCGGACACACTTGGGTCCTCCCTGGGCTATTCTGGACCTTCCCTAGCGCAGAGACCCAGGTACCTCA
>NW_010326151.1:9153-10567 GCF_000700745.2 Antrostomus carolinensis
TGAAATGGATGAGCCAATGTTCACACAACCCCTGATGTACAAACAGATCCGGAAACAGAAGCCAGTGCTGCAGAAATACGCAGAGCTGCTGATTTCCCAGGGGGTGGTAAATCAGCTGGAGTATGAGGTATTGTCCCTTGGGGCCTGGTAAGAAAACTGCAGGTGGCATCTCTGGGGAAAACTACCTGTTTGGTTCAGACCTGGGTGGGAAAGATGTGATGGGTCCTTTTCGGCTTTTGCTTGTCATCTAAAGGTGGCAGAGCTGTGCTAGGGTTGGGCAAGTGCTGCAGACCTGGCAGCGATGGAGTTAGGAGCCACTGCTCATCCTTGGACCGTGCCAGCTCTGAATGGCACAGGAATGTCTAGTTCAAGGATTGTCCCATGACCAGTGCAGCACAGCCCATGTGGCACTGGGCCACTGCCACACAGCCAGGACCCACAGGAGAAATGGGCTCTGCAGTACTCGGGTTTGCTGTGGCCTGGAGGTGTCTGGGGCACGTCCCCTGCCCCAGCTCTGCTGCCCTGGCAGCAAGCATGACAGCAGCTCTGCTGACTTGTCCTTTTCCCAGTACTACTTTGCAGCATCTTAGGGTTGAATGCAAGTTGTTGGTTTGGAGGGCACCAGAGCTGTCTTTTGGGGGACCGGGGCCTCCAGCAGCAGCTCTGCTCTCTAAGGCTGAGGTATTGGGCCCTGGGGCTCCCCTGCTGTGGGGATCAGCTGTGCCCTTCAGCACCCTTGCAAGCTTGCACTGAGTGCCCTGGGTTGGGAACCCTTGTTTGGAGACCCCTCACTAATGCTTTTCCACCTCCTGATTCTGCCTTTCAGGAAGAAATTGCCAAGTATGATAAGATCTGTGAGGAGGCCCATGCAAGATCCAAGGATGAAAAAATCCTGCACATCAAGCACTGGCTGGACTCACCCTGGCCTGGTAAGTCACTACCAAAGTTTTAGAGGTCCCTAGCAAAGAGCCTGGCTTCTCTAGAGCCATGGCAACTATTTTCTAGTAAATCACCCTAGGGTGGTGCTCCTGGTATCCCTGCCCTTGCTTGAGGGTGTCTGTGACCTGAGCTCTTCAGATGGAGCTGGGCATGGTTCCCACAATGCAGTGGACTGCTCCTCTTCCTCCTGCAGGTTTCTTCACTCTGGATGGCCAACCCCGGAGCATGACATGCCCTTCTACTGGTCTGAATGAAGAGGACTTGACGCACATTGGTCAAGTGGCCAGCTCAGTGCCGGTGGAGGATTTCACTATCCATGGGGGTAGGAACTTGTGGAAGCTATGCCAGACTGGGTATTTGTTCCAGAGGAGATGTAGGATAGGGCTGGAAAATGACCTGGAAAGAAGGGACCTGTTACAGTGCTTCAATATGCATGGCCAGCAGGTGACAGAATCACAGAATCACAGAATGTTGG
>NW_010326152.1:0-244 GCF_000700745.2 Antrostomus carolinensis
CCGTCGCTGGCTCCGGGTTGTGTTTGCGGAGCTTTGATGTCCTTTGGCGGGATTTAGCCTCTGAGATTTACCTCCCCCATAAACAACTCAACAGTTTACATGATGTTTCTCTTTTTTTTCAGTCTGCGACCATTCCACTCTTCATGAATAACAAAGATGTTGCTGCAGAAGCGGTGAGTGCTTTTTCTTGGTCGAGTTAATTGCTTTTCCTGGTTTTATCTCAAGCTGAGGGAGGTCTGACTCT
>NW_010326152.1:255-11867 GCF_000700745.2 Antrostomus carolinensis
CTTTCCCTTCTCACAGGTAACAGGCAGTGGCAAAACCTTAGCATTTGTGATTCCCATACTGGAAATTCTTCTCAGACGGGAAGAAAAATTAAAGAAAATGCAGGTAAGGTTAAGTTCTTCCCTTCTGAGTATGTTTTTATGATGTGTCAATAAGATTTGGTGACTTCAGGAAAAGTACCAACAAGGAAAATTGCATACACGTAAAGAGCTGTGTGCTCAGCTCTTTGCTGTGACAGTAACGACAAACTTTTAAAAACTTAAATAAATATTGAGGTGCTTTCTGTGCACTAAGATACAGCTTTTTATTTGATATGATCAAAATAGGTTTCTGAGCTGTTAGAAAAGTGTCTCAGTATATCAAATACAATGACATACTGCAAACAAGAGTCTCTGTATGCTTTTTAGCATCCACTGTCTTTGAATACATTTTAGTGTACAGCGAACTTGTGCTGTTATTTGCTATTAAATATCATTTTTAGATACTGCTCTTTGAGAAGAGGTATTTTCCGCATTGGTAAATGCCTCTTTCATAGGTAATTTGTTATTTTGTATGCTTTATTGTATTTCTATGGAAATGTTTTGCTTTAAACTAGGATCATAAACATGGCTTGTATTCACTTAGCTTGTAAGGGAGAATTTTCCTCAAATCTTTTTTCTCTTCTGTTATTTTCCATAAATTCCTTTTGTTTTTCACATACAGGTTGGAGCTATAATTATCACACCAACAAGAGAATTAGCTATTCAAATTGATGAAGTGCTCTCACATTTCACAAAGCACTTCCCCAGGTTTAGGTGAGTGAACTTCAGGCTTGTCATGACCATAGTTCCTTTTTTTTGTTAACTTCTTTCATTTGTAAACTAGCAAAACTTAAAGATGACCTAAATCTTTCTGTTTTATTGTTTTAGTCAGATTCTTTTAATTGGTGGTAGGAATCCCATGGAAGATGTTGAAAAGTTTAAAGAACAGGGGTGAGTCAATTGTTAGTAATTTCTATCACTGCCTCACAGCTGTGGTTTTTCTCCTTGTCCTTAGGGGTTTTGGATTAGGGATTTGGTCTCGCTGATGCTAAAATCTGGTGGTACTACATGACTACATTAGGGTGTATGCTGTGGAAATTGTGGATTCTTTCCCTTGAGTGAGATACACCATAATGAGACAATAAGAAAGGGTCATATGTGAAATCGGTACCATTTATATGCTGTTTGGGTGAAGAACAGTGTGCAGCTTGGTGAGCTGAAAACTGTCTTCACTGAATATTTCAATTCCTTCTTTCTTGTAGATGTTGTACTAGCAGTAGGCTCTGGTGAAACTGAGACTGTGCTGGTGAATAACTTTCTGAAGCTGTTTGGTGCTGATACCGATGATGAAGTCTTGAAGCAATTATATTTGCCACTGCCTTTTGACCAGATACTCCTAGCTGATAGTTGCCTTCCATAGTTGCTGATTTTATTCAAAGCTTTTATTACCACAAATGATGTGCTTTCACCTGAGCATTTTTTTCTCATCAACATAGTATCTGAAAGGCACTGAAATATGAATACAGTTAGAAGTGACAAACTGAAATGGTTTTATTGACAAATCTGGTCAATTTGTGTGGTTTGTGCTGTGATAATTATGTTAGCAGCTTCCCCAAAGTCCTTACTGTGCAGTTACAGAATTGCTGCGTGTCTTGTTCACCAACAGTGGGAACATCATTGTAGCTACACCGGGCCGTTTGGAGGATCTGTTCAGAAGAAAAGCAGACGGGCTGGATCTAGCAAGTTGTGTGAAGTCTCTTGATGTGTTGGTATTAGATGAAGCAGACAGACTTCTAGATATGGGCTTTGAAGCAAGGTATTTAAATAATAAATTCTGGTAATACTTGTGAAGTTTAAATTAGTTCATATATGATTGATGTGAATGAATGTGGCCTACAGTGACCTCTGAAGTGAGCTTTGTTCTGTTTTGTTCTTTTACGTAGAGCTTTGCTCTGTAGACTGTATAAAGCAATTGCTAAGAGGGGAAGAGAATCAGGAAAAGTTGATCCTTGATGAATACAGAGTTTACAATTTATATATTTTTAATATATATTAGCACATGCTGTATTAATGCTGTATTAAATATAATTTATGTACTGGAATGGCTTAAAACACTAAAATAAGCTTTGATCTCCCTTTTCACTTAAGATAGCTCAGTAGAAGATACTATATACTTGGCACTCTGTAGTAAAAGCTACTTTGTTTATAAACTCTTACTTAAAATGATTAAGCTTCTTTCTGAGGGAAGTCTTGGGACAGTTATGTTTTACCTGTGCTTACTTGCAGTTTAAACGCCATTCTGGACTTTTTGCCCAAGCAGAGACGGACAGGTTTGTTCTCAGCAACTCAAACTCAAGAGGTGGAGAACCTGGTGAGAGCAGGTCTCCGGAATCCTGTCCGCATCTCGGTGAAAGAGAAGGGAATGGCAGCAAGCAACACACAGAAAACTCCAACACGCCTGGAGAATTATTATATGGTGTGAACTTCTGCTTTGTGATGGTTTCTTGTTCCCTCTCCTTTTTCCCTGGTTCTATCATTAAGTTTTTAAATTTTGGCCAGTTATCAGCACATTAATAGAGGAACCAGAAGTCTCAAAGACACAAAACTCCTGCAAACTCTTCAAAGATCAGTAAACAAGCTAAGGAGAAAGATCTAAATTAGCAACCTTGTTGTTTCCTGCTCTGTGACTTTGGCTGGCCAGGAGCTGCTGTAATCCCAAACCAGCTGCAGTGCTGTGGATCCTTGACCTGCTTATAGTGAATGGGTTTGGGGGAGACTGGCAATTCCAGAGAAGTGGCTGAGGGATACTTGAGATGCTGCTTCATGAGAGATATTGTGGCTGGGGATGGGAAGATGAGGAGCTTAAGTATTTGTTTTTACTTAAAACAAGATACAAAAAAGAGTAATATTCCACACGATGGACTGTGGTGCAAATGATCAGTATTAAGAAATTGTGTCCGTAGACATTTATCGGTGCACAGTGAATGGAGGAAACTGGCAGATCACTTTGTATCAAATAAATTTTCTTTTTTTTTCTTTTGCATTGTTTAGATCTGCAAAGCAGATGAAAAATTTAATCAGTTGGTGCATTTTCTTCGACAGCACAAACAGGAAAAACATCTAGTCTTTTTCAGGTAATTCTGTTTGTGTTTCATTGTGAAAGGAGTGTGGTGTTTTATTACTTACATTCCAAAACTGTGCCCTGTGTTGACAAGGACACAACTGTTTTAAAAGTGATTCATTTTAATAGCTGTCTTCTAGAATATGGTGCCTAAAAAGAGACTGATTGTTGCTTCATGTCAGGATTGTGTTGAACTTCATTAAGCAAAACGTACATTTTATATGCCTTTTTAAAGTCAGGCATTATAGATGATTATATGTTAATTATAAACATGATGTACATATTTTAAATAAAAACAGACAATAGTATATGTTTTTGAAAGGTCTCTGACCACTCTAGGTTGACTGTTTAAACCAGCTTAAAAATGCAGCGTAATCTTTTGCTTTCATGTCTGTATCACAACAGCACGTGTGCCTGTGTGGAATACTATGGGAAAGCTTTGGAAGCCTTAATTAAACAGGTGAAAATAATGAGCATTCATGGGAAAATGAAGCACAAGCGTAACAAGATTTTTACTGAGTTCCGGAAGCTCCCAGGGTAAGAACATATGAACGGGCTAATCCAGCCAGAAGTGGAAATAGTAAGGGATGTGCAATTTTGCCTGATGATATTATTTTGACACTTAAGAGTGTGTTGTGCTGAGGGGAAGGATGAAGCTGCTTGCAGAGCCAGGGCAGCACACATGACAAGAATCAGAAGCGCTAACTCCTAAGCCTGCTGTTGTAGTGAATGACAGAGAAATAAGTGTATCTGTAGTAACACAAGCTGTGCTCAGGTACTCAAATTCTGATCACAAACAAAGTGAAAATGTGACTGGAGCATGTTCAGCCTAATTTAGATGATCCATGTGTCAGCATGGAAGGGACATGGACACAGATCTAGGATATCCTGCAGGCCGGGACCCTCTGCAGTTTGTGGTGCTTGCACTATGAAGCCCGTCATTACCGCTGCTGTCTGTGCTCCTGTTTTCACTGGACACACTGTACTGTCACATTCTGTAATCACACATTAGCCCTGCTGTATAAACATCAGCAGTAGAGAACTGGTAGTGAAAATAACCTTTTCCTGATTGGTAACCAGAGTGGAAACCCAGGATACTATTTTGTTGGAATATGAACAAGAATATGGCAACACAATGCTGTAATTTACCTGCAAAGCAGTTCTCTGTCAGCTTTGCAGGATGTTGTTAAGAGACTCTCGCCCTGTTAGCTGTCATTTTTTATTGCATGGGACCTGAGTTTTGGTATTTTATATTATAGCAAAAATAATTACCAACAGACTGGAAGAATAACTGTTTTAAAATAGCATGCTAAAACTGTCAGTCTCTTAGGTCTTTTATTAAAACATCTATGGTGTTATGTTCAGCTGTGGTGCATGCCATGGTGATTTAAAAGCAGAACTTGTAATAGGGAAATTATTTTTTTCTTGGTGATATGTTGGCTGTAATATAAATGACTTTCCTTTTTATAATGTTATGTAGAATTTTAGTTGGTGAAAGCTGCAACTACCTTATAATATTTGGTCTCTTTAAAAAGAAAAATGTTGTAAAATGTTTTGTTCCTTGTTCTCCAGTGTAGATGCAGAATACACAGCTGGAGGGAGACTCTCTTCTCAAATGACAGTTAATTGAAAATTCACTTTTTCTTCTTCCTAGTGGCATTTTAGTTTGCACTGATGTGATGGCTCGTGGCATAGACATTCCAGAAGTACACTGGGTTTTACAGTATGACCCACCTAGCAGTGCAAGGTACAACTTCAGATCTTAAGAACCTTTCCTCTACTTGTGGTCACCTTACTGTACTGTTTAGATAGAAATTGGTAACACACAACTGTGGGAAAACACATTTCAATGCTGCCTGGAAATTAGTCTGAGTGAACACAAGGGAGGTTGGAACACTGTGATTTTTGTTGTAACTGCTGTGAATTTGAATGAATTTGTGTTGTATGTGCATAAGGTACATGGGTGGTCACCACTTGTATTTGTGAGAAGCACTGGTGTAAGGCTTCGTAAGAGAATATCAAATAACCAGAGGTGAGACGCTAGGGTGAATGAGAACAGAGATGAGAGCAGGGACATAGCTGTTCAGGGAATGAAAGCTCACATGAAAGGTGCTTTTCCATATATTTTAACTTCCATTGTCATAATTCTACCTACAACTTGTTTAAACTTCACCCCCAAAACTCTTGCTTTAGCAGTACAGTCCTAATAATTGAGTGGAACCGCTACACGTCTCTTGTATTGCATTTTACTGAATCCTGTTGGTTTAGTTCAAAAGCATCTAGCACTTTACATTTTCCATTCCACAAGATTTCCCCTTTTGCTGCCTGTCTAACACTTTAAAATCAGACGGAGCATCTCCTGTTAATATCTCTGCGTTGTGTTGTTTCAGCGCCTTTGTGCATCGCTGTGGTCGTACGGCACGAATCGGCAATGTTGGCAGTGCACTGGTATTTTTGCTTCCCATGGAAGAATCTTACATTAACTTTCTCTCAATCAACCAAAAGGTTCGTGGACTTTTATTCTACCCCAGAGCAGGAAAAGGCAAGGGGACAGGCTTACTGAGAGGAGTTCTGAAATCAGAATTTGCAGAACTTCAGGTCATACGTAAAGATACTTCAGCAGACGTGCATTGTTAAAAAAACACTGCTTATTAATCACCAAATATAACTGTTAGAACGCAATTGCTCCCCGTGTTATCTGCTGAGTTTGTAATAAGAGTATGTGATGCATTGAGTCAGGAAAGGCTTTTCATTTCTCAGGGTGTGCAGACTGAGCATTTCCAGAGGCAGCGCTGGCCTAACCTACCCCCAGCCCTGCCACCACCAGTTCATACGCCGCACCCTCTGTGTTGCGTATTTTTAACTCAGATCATTTCCTGTGTCTGGTCTTGCATTTATGGGATTTATTGTATAAATTCTCTAGAGCTCTGCTAATGAGAACGTAGCTCGAGATGAAGATGTTGCCTCTCTCAGGCTGCAGTGTGTGAGCTCTCCTGCTGGGCTAGGACGACCGTGTGTGGGGCTGACTGGTGAACTGGAGGGTTGAAATGACCAAGTAGAAGCAGTAAAGGAGCTCAAAGCTCACCCAAGATTAACTGGGGAAGAAGCGTGTTTGAAGTTTCTCAGTACATTTTAAATCATTCAGCTGAACTTTTCCTTTGTTTTTGTATTTCTCTTCCGGTTTTCAGTGTCCCATGCAGGAAATGAAACCACAGACAGATGTGTCAGATCTTCTTCCAAAGCTGAAGTCTATGGCCCTGGCTGACAGGGCAGTGTTTGAGAAAGGGATGAAAGCGTTTGTGTCTTACGTCCAGGCTTATGCCAAACATGAATGTAACCTGATCTTCCGAATAAAAGGTAATTCCCAGCAGGAGCTGATATCTTTTACTGTTCTTTTCAGAACTTGTTACAAGTATTAAGTATAGAATGCAAACAATACAATAAGATGTGGTGGGGTTTTTTTCTGTGACTTGCTAAGTGAAATCATCTTTTTATCCAGTAGGAAACTGACTTTATAATCTTTATTTTAATAGATCTGGATTTTGCTAGCCTTGCCAAAGGTTTTGCATTGTTAAAAATGCCAAAGATGCCTGAACTAAGAGGAAAATGTTTTCCAGACTTTACTCCAGTCACTGTTAATACCGACTCCATTTCATTTAAGGATAAAAACAGAGAAAAACAGAGACAAAAACAATTAGAACAACAAAGACAAGAAAGACAGGAAAATGGAGGGAAAAAGAAATTCATTAAGAACAAAGCCTGGTCAAAGCAGAAAGCCAAGAGGGAGAAGAAGAAGAAAGTAACAGCTAAAAGGAAGCATGAAGAGGTAAACTGGGCCCATTGTTAAACTGCATGTGATTCCTGTAGCGTAGGTGCACATAACTTCACGTCAGAGCGCCATGGGGTTTTAGTTTGACATAACTGATGACTGTAAATTAACTTTTTAGGACCTTGACAGGCAAAGCTTAAAAATAAAAATATAGAGAAGCGTTTTAAAGCCAAACACTAAAAGAGCTTCTCAGCACTCCAATGCTAGTCAATAATGCTGCCAGCGTAGGTAGCATAGATTTGTATTTCTCAGAAGTGCAGCAGTATGGCATGATGGTGGACAGCACTTTGGGGTTTTTTTTCCTCTCTGCTCTTTTGAATTCTGAACAAGTGTAACTGAGAGTCAGATAGTTTCCTAGGTAGAAATTAAATACTATTTCTTGCTTGGAAGCTCCTGGCAAACTCCGAGTTGTAAATTTCTCATGTGTTCAGCTGTGTAGAATGAAAACCTTTTGGTGTTGTGTTTGATTTGTTATTTTTCAACTGTCAACAGGGCTCCGATATTGAAGATGAGGATATGGAAGAGCTGCTGAATGACACAAGACTCTTGAAAAGATTAAAAAAGGGAAAAATTAGTGAAGAAGAGTTTGAGAAGAGACTAACAGGCAGCCAGAGTAGACTCAAAGCAGAAACTGTTGCTGACTTAGAGTCTGAAGGTTGACAGTTATTCTAACCACATTTTTACATTAAAATACTGCCTATTTCAATAAAACTGTATTTTTATAACAAAATAATGATGCAGAGAACAGAACTGATGTAATTTCTTCTGAAAGAGACCTGGCGTCCATAAAGACATACAAGCAAGCCTGCAGTTAAGAGCAAAGCTAAAAGCACCACTCTGTGGCGTGGCAGGAGCTGCAGGTTTCCATTAGCAGCTTTGTGTGTGTTTTCACCTTGGGTTTTTTTTCAGGTAGGTACCACAGATCAGTAGGTAACAGCATACCTCAGAATGAGTTTGAGTACACTATAAGGCATTTTAGTTTACAATATCAAAATACTCCACCCATCTTTAAAATAATTTATTTTAGGTCTTTAGAAGGTGTAGTAACTTTTGGATTTTTTTTTTTTAACAGTGGTCCATCCACATGTAATGTTTGACTTTAAAAACTCAAGAAGGCTGATAATTACATGAATCCTTATAATGCCATATAACTTGTCCATATAACTTGTATCATCTTCCAAGTTCTTACAACGGTGATAGTCACTGACGAAGATGATACATCCTGTACACCGAGTCCTTTGTTACAGATAGAGTTTAATAAGTTCATCACTGACAGCTGATGGAGTTAACACACCGAGGTCTGTAAACAGTAATGTAATTAGTGATGGGGATGTGTAGTCAATCCAGGGATGCTCCTCTGTTAGATTCTGACCTGTTTTCAGAGTGTCTGCTTTGTACTATAAGGAAACAGAGACCATTAGTTATTACACGACTGCAAGTTAAAACCTTTTTTGGGCAAGAGCAGTACTATAGTCTCGAGCAGATGTTTGTGGTAAAACTGAAGGAAGTCCAAGTTTAAATGAGGCTGGTGCCACCTTGGTCTCAGCTGTTTTATGTATAAAGTACAATTTGTAGTTCTGAACTGTATCGATTTAACTGTTTCTTGCCCTCAGCTGCTCCTGTGCCCCAAAGGAACCGCTTTAGGAACTAAATGTTAGTATTACGACAAATAATGGCTGTTTGACATGTGACTGTCACACGGAGCAACTCCATATTATGTAAAGTAAGCTAGAGCAGAGAGATCCAGATAAATGAAGACATGCTTAGACAACAATTATTCATAGACATGTAAGTGTGTATCTTAGCTGGCTAAGAAATAATTTGAATTTCTCTTACCTTAAATTTATCCGGGACATCCTGCTGATTTAGAGGGAAAAGTCTTACAAACTTGAAACTTTCTGCTACCACATAAAATGGCTTATTCTGAGCTTTGGCACACACAGCGATTTGATTAGTGCCAATCTGTGGAGACAGATGGAAAACAACATGCAGACTCAGTGCTGGTGTGACATAATATTGCCCAGTTTCCAATAGTAAATAGACTGTTACTGGATAACATCCAAATAGAAAAGATTTTGCAGAAAGCCTTGAATTCTTCAAAGAAACTAAACTTTAAAAGTCTAGTTTACAGAACGATGTAATAAACTCATTACCTATTACCTTGTTAATAATGCCTCCGCTTTCAACTACACCTTCAGCACCAACTAACACCAGGTCCACTTTCTCCATAATGTAGCTGTTCAAAGGGAGGAAAAAAAATCCAGGTCTTACTGGGTGATATGACAAATGACTTGCTGAACAGAACAGAAGTTTGTGATTCAAACAGTCTGTCACTTTTCTGAACAAGTTTAATGTATCTATGTAATTCCATGTGCTGTTACCCACCCTTAGAGTGAGCTTTCATCT
Source organism: Antrostomus carolinensis (assembly GCF_000700745.2). Lineage (NCBI taxonomy): Eukaryota > Metazoa > Chordata > Aves > Caprimulgiformes > Caprimulgidae > Antrostomus > Antrostomus carolinensis. The sequence continues at coordinate 9,630 of NW_010326152.1, forward strand.
GCTTCCCTGGCAGGATTACTAAGTAACCATGTCTTCTCCAGCCGTAGGTGACCTTGGCAATTGTGTAAATGCTGGAAAAAGTTGAAATCTGACTACTATGATACTCTGTTTCAGGAACATGGGTGTCTGTGATAAGATACTACCTACACAGTGAAGTGTAACTGCACTGGGATAACCTTGGCCAAATACACAGGATGCTCCTCATCTAATCTCCTTTTCTTTACCTCTGTCCAATGTGTTTTGTTAATTGAAAATACAAATCTAGGAAGAAAATCCATCAGCTAATTGATTTGAGTAGATTTAATATGTTAAACAGAACTTGTGGACTTGTCCAGTCAAGCCACTATCTTCCCTAGATGAGAGGTACCTTGGTAAGCAGACTGGTATGTGTTCTCTTGGAGGCAGTCTCTCAGGCATTTTGCACTTAAGAATTGAGGTTCAGATTTATTATAGTTCTTTTTTTATGTTTTAGGCTTATACTAAGCAGTGGTAATTTAGCAAGTAGTTTCAGAAATCCCCAAATGGTAACATGTATGCAATTTAGGAAAAAACTGCAGCCTTTTTGTGGAGCATCTCAGGGATTTTTTTTTTTAATTTTTATTTTTTGTTCAGATATCCCAAGTTCCACACCTGGGTCTGGCTGCTTTTTTCATTCTAACATACAAACATCAAATACTTGTTCTGTAGCAGGCGTATTCTCCTAATTGTGCACCTAAAGGTGTAACTTGTTTAGCTTGTTCAACAACTATGACGAGCTAAGTAATAACCTCTGTAGCTGGAACAAGCTTTGAGGAAACTTATATCTATATAACTCCATCAAAATAAAATAGTGATGAACAATATTAAGATTTAATGATCAGGCTTACCCAACTGCAGCATCCAGAATCACAGTCACAGGAATGTTCAGTTTCCTCAGGGCTTTTGCCATTTTTTGCCTATTAAAAAAGAAAAAGTTTCAAGCTTTTAAGTGTTTTACTTAAAGACAATGCTAGAAAAATACTGTCTGAAGGACTGAAACCCATGACCACCCATGTTCCCCTGCCTGCAGATTTTTCTAATAGAAAATACGTTCTTGTGTAGAAATGGAAACAAACAGATTACAACTAACCCAACAAATTAAGGTCAGTTTATTTTATCAGTCAGGAATTACAGCTACAGAAAGATGAGTTGAATTATTATTAAAATAACAGACTGTTAACCAAGATAGAACACAAATTTGAGTACTTGCCCTGCTTGATCTGGCTGTGATTCAGTAACGTAAACACTGAATCGCTTCTTTGCCTCAACAGCTGCTTCTAACACCCTGAGGACCACTCTTGAGTAGGCATGTGTCAATATTCGCTGTCAAAAAAAGGAAATCAGACATTACTTTTTGCTGAGCTTTGGGAAACCTTTACTTTTGTTAACGGTGTCATGGCTTTCACTTCATGCAACTGTCTGTCAATGTTAAATAATAATGTATGTCACTTTTGTTCTACAAATCATAGGATAGCAAATCACTCTGTGAGCTGGACTTCATGTGGCCTGCCCTGATGTGGTCAGGGGGTGATGATCTAGTACTTTATACACAAACTTGAAGCTGTGACTCCTCAGCACTTCTCTTAGAAGGAGACCCCAAGTTAAAGCTGGATTTCATGGAAATTGAAGTAGGGGAGGAGACGAGTCGTAACAAAATCAAGTGAAGGGTGATGTTGCCTGCATGCTTGCAGAAGCTGCCATCGGACAATGCTGTTGTGAACATTAATAAACCTCACTCTCCTCCCCGTTCTGTTTTTCCATTACTGCAAGCAGCAGAGCACCAGAACAAGAGTGACCCTGCCTCAGCCTACTTACAGCACCGTCTCTGATGAAAGGATGACACAGCTTGGCGATTTTGTTCCGAGAGAGAGAAACTTTCCTGAGGAAGATCTCCCCGCGCTCGATCATGATTTCTTTGCACTTGGAGTAGTCCTGGAAAACACGGTGATGTCTGCTGTGAGGCTGGAAGCTTCCCCACCCCTCCCCGCGACAGGCACCAGGGCTGGGCAGGGGGCAGCCGCCCTTACCGAGTACTCCAGGGAGGTGAGGCTGATGAAGCGCAGGAAGAGCTCCCCGCCGGAGGAGACGGCCACCGAGGAGTCCACCCGGGACAGGGTGTCGATGGCGGCCAGGAGGCTGCTCCTCAGGCCCTGGATGGTCTCTCCTGCGGGAAGGCGGAGGGGCACGGTCAGGGACCTCACCGACACGGGCTTCGCCGTG
>NW_010326153.1:0-1837 GCF_000700745.2 Antrostomus carolinensis
GGGAGGGTCTGACGGGAGGGTTGAAAACGAAACAAAAGGGGTATGAAAATAAAGCGATGGCGTTCAGGCCGTTGTCCCCTCCGCCCACACCCGGCCCTACCGAAAGCCTCTGGCGCCTTGAATTCCCTCAGGAGCGCGGGCAGGCCCAGCCGCAAGGAAGAAGGCAACACCTTGGGCAAGCGGCTGTGAGGAGAGAGGCTCCGCCACCCCATGAAGTGACAGAGGAGGGGGGAAAAAATACTTTTAATTTTGTTTTTAAGAATTCAGAGGTGGTAGGAGGCGAAGCGCAAGCTGGAAAGTGGAAACTCAGAGCCTGGATCCTCCTGGGTTCTTGGTGAGATGAGAAGCGTGAATAAGCTGCGTGCACGTCTACAAGAGAGCGGAGCAGCCAGCTTCACAGCCTGCTTCACCGTGGTTACAGACACCAAGGGGATGGACTCCTTTGTTTCCAAGCATGTGTTTAGAGAAAAACACCACAGTATTTCCAAACCTGAGGGGGTAGAATAAAAGACCATGGATTAAAAAATAATATATCTCCTTCACAGTTTGATCTTAGGAGCTGGAAAACACTAGATAATACTCTAAAAATACTTATTTTTAAGGACAGAAAACTGCCTGAATGACACTGAGTTTTTATTTAAACACTCCCCATGACTTAGTAGTAAGCCCTGCCCTTTAGATAAAGCTAGCAGAGGAAGTCTCAAACCGTTCTTAATTGCCAAATAATTTTGATGAAATTAGCACAACCGAGGGAACAAGCTGGTACGTAACACCCCACAGTCCAGAATGCTTTCCCATGCTCATTTTTACTCAGAAGTCAGTCATCGTCCAAACAAGTGTATAGTAGAAGATGCTGTGCTGCTGTGGTCCTTGATGACATTAAAGCGACCTGTTTGACAAAGCTGACGGTCACCGGCTCCCTGTCACTGAGCCTGTTGAGGAGAGTTGCCTATTGTGGATGTGTCATTGCAGCAACGGCCAGCTGGCATGTCAGCATTTCCATTGCAAACCTATTTTTAAAGGTCTGCAACTCAGCCATGGAAGACAAATGTTTTGGACTGAAATGGGGAGTGTGTACCAAGAATGTTTATTCTTCAGAAGATAAAAAAATATGCAAGAAAACATAGGACCAAAGTTACCAGTACTTCATATTGAGAGAGAATTTACCTTTTAAATATAGCCCTGTTTAGGCTGGGTCACTTGTAAACATTATTTTTGTTATAGTAGGATTTTGTGAACGTGGAGCTTTTGGCCTAGAGAAAAGGAGGCTGAGGGGAGACCTTCTCCCTGTCTACAACTGAAAGGAGGTTGTAGTGAGGCAGGTATGTGTCTCTTCTCCCAAGTAACTAGTGATAGGACAAGAGGAAATGGCCTCAAGTTGTGCCAAGAGAGGTTCGGATTGGATGTCAGGAAAAATTTCTTCACTGAAAGGGTCATCAGACACTGGAACGGGCCACTTAGGGAAGTGGTTGAGTCCCCATCCCTGGAGGGATTTAGGAGATGGGTAGATGAGGTGCTCAGAGATCTGGTTTAGCAGTGGACAGGTACAGTTGGACTCAATGATCTCAAAGGTCTTTTCCAACCAAGCGATTCAATGATTTTAAAGCAATTAAGTGACAGGAGACGAAGGGACAAGCCCCAGCTTTGTGGGCTGTTGGTTCACACACAGCTACCTACCCCAGTGCCTCTGTTTGTGGAGCTGGTGTGCATCCACAAGAAGCCAAATGACCAAATCTTTTCTGTGAGATTAAATATGTATGTACTTGAGGAGTGCAATGAGGCAGACCTTAATTTAAATATAAAGGAAATCAAGTGAGAAGTGACTTTTTGAATGTGC
>NW_010326153.1:1899-5384 GCF_000700745.2 Antrostomus carolinensis
CCTGCATCTGACTTTTCCTATTGCCTCAGACAATAAGAGACTGCAAACAAGTGTTCTGCATCCCCAAAGTCCTAACACTATAATGTTTGAGAAGTTCAGAGAAAAGCAATAATTGAAGAAGTAACGATTGTTATTCACGTCAAAGACTATAAAAGGGAAATTATTATATATGTAGATATAATAATGACCGAATGAGAAAAAGTAAATTCAGAATTTCTTTTACTCTGGGTCTCACAACCAAAGAAGCAAAAGGTATTCAATAAAAAGGCAACAGTATGTCACTGAAATTTAAAACTTAGCAAGACCCCTTCCCAAATGGTCTTTTATAGAGAATTAAAACACCATAATAATAGCGAGTCATTAATTTAGGGACACTGAGACATCACGTCTTGGGTTTCAAGTGAATATTTAAATATTATATAATTAAATATTTTGGGGACCTTTTTCTAGAGCATCTAATCTAACCCGTGTCCATGACTATGGATATCGGATCTCATTTGGTGTGCAGTTTTCAGATGAGGATATCAGATCTCATTTGGTGCTCAGTTTTCAGCTGGATATTTTTTTACATTCCAGTACATTAATCTGTTCAGCAAAAAAAGGTTCTGCCCATGATGTTCCTCAGCAGGTCGTCGTATGATCAGCATGACATTACAATCACTCCTTCTGTCAGGTGTTTTTATTAGATGAAGGTTTCAAAGCAACCTGTTTCTAAATATTTATTCACTTTAAAATTAATTCTACGACATGGCAAAGTTACTGAGAATGGAATAGGAAAGGAATTATAATAATAATAATAATAAAAAAGGGGATCTGTAGCCAAAATTCAGCTTGTTCAGTGTCAGTAACATGAACTGCAACCACTCAATTGTCCATTTGATAGACCTCAGGGCTGCGGACAACCAACAGCATCCATGCTTAGTTTGCTCATTCAGTTTTCCTGAAAGTATCAGACATGTACTTGAAAATATGACCAACACATTATTTTTGAGGTTAAAAGAAAAGATCCCTGCAAATTTCCTGTGTATTATTCCTAGCAGGACATTTCTCAGAGAGACATTATTACTGAACTCTGTTGCCTCCTAAGTTTTCTGTCAATCCGTATTAACTTTGTCCCTAAACAAAATTATTTCAGAAGAATACTGCAAACTTTGTGTTATTCACCCAGAATGTTTTTGAAGAGAGGGTAAATAAGAATATTATCATGAGGCCAGTGTCTTTTGTTCCTCTCCTCCCCTCAGTTAATGATACTGGAATCCAAACCAAGCTAACCATGGCAAGTACAGCGCAGCTCCACCCTGGAAAGCAAAGCAGAAAAAGCAGTGTGAATATAGGAATACGTGATAGTATCTAGTTCAGCCAGATCCCAGGAAGGAAACTGTACAAAAACCAAAGTTTGAGGAAACTGCCTAAGGCAAGAATGACATTTTTATGATGATGATAAAGCCCCTGAAAGGGACCAGGTACAAATTTAGCTGTTGTAGATTCAGTTCAAAGCAGACTGTGAACACCAGTATCAATTGTGAACATAATTTTGGGTGGGATACAGTTAATTTCTTAGGGCAAGTTTATTCAAGTTCATCATCATTTCACCTTTAATCTTTTGTACAACACGACTGAACAACACTTGCACAGTCAGAGGAGTACAGCCCTTTCCTATTGTGTGGATGAATTTACGTGGGTACAAAGCAGGCTTCTGTTCGTGTGACTCCTTCTCCCACGAGAAGGAAAAAGAACTGTCCTGGTGCATTGAAAATGTATAGTTGTATGCCTGTGTCTATGCCAGAGTTGTTCCAGAGGAGAAACTAATCTGTGTGCTTTTGGATTAAGTTATGGAAGAGCACCATGACAAAATCTTTATACTGTGTTAGTCTGAATATGAAAGAGAAACATGAGAGTCCATGTCCCATCCTGTGTACACCGATATTTAAGAAATGCAAATACAGCCAAGCTCAAGTATGTGTGTGTATTTACAGACATGTAGTATAAAATATAAATATAATATAAAATATTATATACAATAATATACTATATATATATTTAAAATATAAAATATAGTATATTTTATACTATACTGTATGCTATAAACAGTTTGATGTTGTTAAACAGTTTATTGTGTACTCTGCCCCACCCTGTTGAGTCACTTACATGAGGAAAGAGCAAGAATCACTTTTATACTCAGTTATAGTTATGCTGAATGCATGAAGTGCGAGTGAAGACGCTCTTACTGAATCCTTGCTCCAGCTTTATGATTATATTTTTCCATCTATGTCTTTTGTACTTTTGTAGCACGTTTTTAAAAAGCTCACTTACAGATAAAAAAGGAAGGTGATTCGAGACGACGCACCTAGATCAGCACCTGAAGAAAGATCCCTGATACTCACTATTTCACTCTCACCATCAAAACAAACACTCTCTCTTGGGCTATTTTAGGACCACGGGACAAACTTAGCAGCAAATTTTGCCACATTTGTCCAAAATGAGCTAAAGAAAGATCTCAGCCATATGGAAAATACAATGAATTTATCTCTGCTGATCACATTGCTTTGATATTAGGGGATGAAAACTGCAGATAGGCACAGTTAATGAAAATCCTACTAGATTTTTTGATGTTTATCTAAATGTTTTTCACTTAAAACTTTTTAGTTCTCCATGTCAAAATGCGTTTTGAATTTAGATGTCCTACAATATTTTTGTTTTCCCCTAAAATTGAATGAATGCTGCAAACCAGCCAACTGACGCATCTCAGAAGTTCTACATGGTCAAATGAAAAGCTACGTACAGTCAAAAAAAAAAGATCCAGTATCCTGTCTCCAACACTGGCCAAGAAACAGAAAATACAAGTGTGTTATGCAGTAGCTGAGAACTCTTCTCCAGCATTTGTTTTCAGGCTCCAGCAATGGAGGTTTCACGAGCCAGGGGTGGTATCTCGCACAGAATAGTCTCGAGGGATATTTCTTCTGTCAGTTTTCCCCAGCCTTCTTGAGTGTCTAAACTTTCAGCAACCATAACATCTCATAAGAAGTTCCACAACTACACCTTGTGTCAGAAAAACTCTGTGCTTACTGCTTAGTTCCATCTGATGTTCCCTAGCCGTGCATTGTAAGGGACAGTGATTAATTACCCTCTCCACATCGTTTGGGGATTTTATGCACATTATACATCCTACCTCCGCCGTCCTACTGTGCTCTGCTCTGTTTCCCAGGCTGAAGATTCCTGGGCTGTTTAGTCACTTATAAATGAAGGGTGGGGAAATTCCAGTTTCTCTGTTCACATTTTCACTTGTGATTTGGAAGTAAATATACAATAACTGCCAAAAACGTGCACAAATTACAAGAGAAAGGGAAGCAATGAGCAGGCGTTAGCTATCAAAGTCCTTTGGGAAATGACAGGCGACCCAAAACAAATGACAGGCCTACCAGGAGGACTGGATACACAAGCAGCGATCGAGTAAGCAGGGAGTTTGTTTTACATACAGGCTGGGT
>NW_010326154.1:0-2588 GCF_000700745.2 Antrostomus carolinensis
GGCTGGGCCCCTCCGGAGCGCCCTGGTGTGAGCAATGATCACGCTGTGTTTGCAGCTAGGAGAGCTCAGCTCCTGCAGCGCAAGGGTGACTGCGCAGGAACTAAGACATCTGTGGCTGCAGGTGAGGATGTGCTGCTGAGAAACTCCTAGCATCGTATTATATAAAGAAAGAAAAACCAAAACAAAACAAACCCCCAAACAATAAAAACGGGGTGGGAGATTAAAATAGAATGGTGGGAAATTTAAACTACTGCAGGACTTCATAGGCATATGGGATAGGCTGTAAAATTTGGAATGCCTCACCAACAGGGAAGCATGGGAGGAATTTTGTGGTCGGGAATAGGATATAAAAATCAGTGTGCTGCTCTGGTGATGTGTGCCTGCTCGTTAGGACACCCGCTCTTGCCAGAACATTTCGTGAAAGTGCTTCACTGAAGAGTCTGGCCGGGGAGTAGGGGAGAGAATTTGAAAAGAAGGGCAAGGAAACTCACAGGTTGAGATAAAAACTATTTACTAATTAAAATAAAATGATAATGATAACAACAGTGATAACAGAACATACAAATGAGTGATACACAGCGCTCACCGCTTGCTGACCGATGCCCGGCCTGTGCCAGCCAGTGATCCCGGAGCAGAGACAGTCCCAAATAGGAACCCCAGAAAAACGAGCCCACCAAAGTGATCCCCGAGAGAATCCCCCCGTGTTCCAGTCAGCCCTGGTTAATGTCCTGACATGAGGGGATATGATCTGGAATATCTCACTGGCACATCCACATGCCAGTTCTGGGGTTTGCTGTTCACTGCGCTTCTCTCTCCCAGTCCTGATGCAGCCAAACACGATGGCCTTGAGCTCCAGCAGCAACTAATAACATCAGCACTGTTATCAATGTTCTTCTCATAATATGTCTGAACTGAAACACTGAAACTAAAATACAGCTATTCTAATTACTAAAAAGAAAATTAACTCTATCCTAGCAAAACCAGGACAGTCCTTTAAAGAAACCAATTGTTCATTTCTCACTCTTGGTAGGCGGCAATGTTGTAAAAGTACCTACATCCCCTTTCACAGCAGCTGCCCTTGCCTGCGCGCTGTGTCGCTGCCAGGCTTGCAGCCTCACATGCAGGATTTTAAAAATTCCAAGTAAAAGAGGTCTTTAAAATTCAGGCTGGCTTGTGATTAGTAGTTGATGTTACGCTCTAGCTCTGCTGTCTGCTTCAGACAGGCTGCTCTGCTCAGCTTCTATAGTTTTTTAAGAAGATGGTACATATCCCATACAAAATCTGAGATTTAACCCAAGGTAATTAACTTTTGCTGAGATTACAGCAAAAAGATTGAGAATAATGAGATTACATTATTCCTCCTAGCATAGTTTAAAAGTTTTTAAATTATTACATTATTGAGAATAATGAGATTACATTATTCCTCCTAGCATAGTTTAAAAGTTTTTAAATTATTACATTATTGAGAATAATGAGATTACATTATTCCTCCTAGCATAGTTTAAAAGTTTTTAAATTATTACATTATTGAGAATAATGAGATTACATTATTCCTCCTAGCATAGTTTAAAAGTCAGTAATTCAGCCCTCAAAATAATGGAATTGGCACCAAAGTAATAAAATCTTAATATGATACTGTGTTCCTTGGCTTCTTCTTCAGCGTTTAACTTCCTTTCCATGCTTTTCATATAGACATGAGACTGCTAATGTTGGCCACCTTCTCAAATTTAAAGATTAACTGTATTGCTAAACGTGTAACATAAGTACATAATGCATAGAAGTATAGCATTTGTAAATAATGCTTTGGAACTCCTAATAGCAAAGTGGTGTGAAAAAATTAGAAAACCAAGTGCCAACTTCCAGCAAATCACGAACACCTTAAATGTCCAAGGAACATTATTTCTAAAGGGAAATTAAATACAGGCTCTTCATTTAAAAAAAAAAAAATCTACACAAGTGTTTATTTTTTCTTTTTAAAATATTGCATTTCCCTCCTTTTGGGTATCTGTGGGGGTGTTTTGTTTTGTTGTTTTTTTTTGTTTGTTTGTTTTGTTTTTCCTGCAGTAGGTGCTTCAAGTCTTCGTGGAAAAGACTTTGGCATGTATTTCATGCTCTGCCATGATAGCTCCTGAACTTCAAGTATGTAAAGTATGGTGCCACTGTCTTTCTTAAGTAAAAACTTAATTGTTCCTACTTGTCATCTCAGGCACAGTTACCGGCTTGGTCTCAGTTCAGATCGTGCATTATATTTTCTGCATCTGGGAGTAGCAACAAAAAAGTTTACTTTTGTGTACTGGTGCTGTTGGTGTGTTTGCACATCTACCGTCAAGATGCTCCTGTAAAGTCAGTGATCAGCTTGTCTTTGTTTACCTCTCTCTATCTTCTGTACCAGCATCTCCACCTCCGTGTGGAGGAGCACACTTTTATCGAGGAATGTGACCGCAGAGTTGGGGGCTGGTGAGGAATGGGGACCTGGGTGTGGGGGTGGCAGAACGGGGATCAGGTGGGGACCGGGACCACAGCACGGGAGCACAGTAGTGCAGGCAGGAAACCTGTGCCCGGGGATGAGTGACGGTGGGATGTAAAAC
>NW_010326155.1:0-2125 GCF_000700745.2 Antrostomus carolinensis
AGAAAGCATCTCTCCCTCCCTTTTCTTGGCTTTGGAGAAACTGACCAAAAAAGAGTCCCAGCTTGAAGTTAAATTTTGCTTTTCACTTGTATGAACCAATGTCTCAGCCATTACAAATGGACATTCCCCTGTTCAGAAGAAGCAGCATACATACACTAAGATGGACTTTGTGGTTTTACTTGTGTGACCATGGAGAAGGCATGAGGAAACAGGATGGAAAACCTGCCTCAATCCTAGAAAAACGGATAAGTGAGTTGAAAGCAAAACCAAATAAAACTGGAGATTCTTGCAGGAGACTTGCCCCAGTTTCCATAAATCTGTTCCTTAGTCAGAATCAAAGAGCTGAATTTACACCTGATGCTGCAAGAGGAACTTTTGATTCGTGTTGATGAGAAGTGGGTGTCCAGAATGAGACTGAGAGCCATGGATATCATCACACAAAGCCATTCCTCAATGACAGTTATTCTACTCAGAATTAGAGGGACCCTGCCTCCAGCCAGGTGGAGCAAAGGGACAGCCGAGTTTACTGGACTGTGTGGATTTGGTGGCCTGGCACATCTGACCCCCAGGAGTATAAGGCTGTAATGGACTCTGGTGCCCAATGCATCAGAGTTTTCAAAGGGTAGAACCCATCTGTATCTCTGGAGTGATGGAGGGTCCCAAGAGCTAACGGCACTGAGGCTGAAATGAGCCTTACTGGGAAGAAATGGCAAAAACACCTCATTGTGACTGGTCCAGATGCTCTGTGCATCTTTGGCACAGATTTCCTTAGGAGAGCAGGGCATTTTGAGGACCCAAAAGGGTACCGGTGGGCTTTTGGTACAACTGCCTGGGAGACGGGGGAAATCAAAGAGCTGTCTGCTCTCCCGGTCTCTCAGAGGACCCTTCTGCTGTGGAACTGCTGAGGGCTGAAGAAAAACAGATGTCAATTGCGACTACAGCGGCGCACTGATGGCAACACTATGGAGCCCCAGAGGAAAAAGACCCTTCAAGTACTGAAAGGCCGCATTAAGGTTTCCACAGAACCTTATTATAGTATCACAGAATCACAGACTGGTTTAGGTTGGAAGGGACCTTTAAGATCATCTAGTTCCAACCCCCCTGCCATGGCAGGGAAATCTTCCACTAGATTGGGCCATGGGCCACTCAAAGCCTCATCCAACTTGATCTTGGACACTCGCAGGGAGGAGGCAGCCACAGTTTCTCTTTGTAACCTGTTCCAGTGTCTCACCACCCTCACAGTAAAGAATTTCTTCCTAATGTCTAATCTAAACCTACCATCTTCCAGTTTAAAGCCATTACCCCTTGTCCCATCACTACCCACCCGTGGTGCTTTGACCCACAGTGGGACCATGTGGTCCTGCATTCACTCCCCCAACCTGGAGAGATGGGATGGGAGACACAACAAAGGGGACACGGGATTAGGAATGAAGGACAGGGATGGCTCCCTCACCAGTTATGGGCACGGTCAAAACAGACTCAAACTTGGGGAAGAAAAATGAATTTAGTTCGTTGCAAATCATCTGAGTAGACATAACAACCACATTTTACAACACCTTCCCCCACCCATCCCTTCTTCCTGGGCTCAAATCTCTTTGTTCCCCATTTCTCTACCTCCCCCCAAAAGCAGCACGGGGAACAGGGAATGGAGGTTCAGTCACTTCACCTCTGCTGCTCTTCCCAGCAAGAAATTCCAGGAACAAGATGTTCCAAAGCAGCTTTCCATGGAGTCACGGACCTCCTCAGGCTCAACTCCTGGCTCCAGCATGGGGACATCCATGGGCTGCAGACTCACCCCTCCCACTCCAGGGGTCCACCCTCACCCTGTCTCGGAGCCCCAATTCCAGTCACACTTGCCCTTAAGGCTCAACTTCTCTGCTCCATCGTGGAGTACTCCATGGCCTACATGTGATTCTCTGATCCACCGTTGAATCTCCATGGGCTGCAGAACTTCCTTTGCCTTCTCCTACTCCATCAGGTCAATGGGGTGTGGGTGTCTCTCTTTTCCTCTAGCAAGGAAGCTCTCTCAGTGTCTGTCTGTCCTTTGTTTAGGCTGATGGTCAGTTTTAGTTAAGTCAAAAGTCTCTCCTGCATGTACTACACCTTCTTCTTTTCAGGACAGTCC
>NW_010326156.1:0-206 GCF_000700745.2 Antrostomus carolinensis
CGCGTTACAGCGATCTCTGCAGGGGTGTGTTCGACACCTCGCCGTTTCCAAAAGACTCGGCCCCATTCGAGGCGCCGTAGGACACCGCGCGGGAATTAACTGGGCCGAGGTGCGGGGTGAGGCAGCAGCGCAGGGGACGGGAAACGCGTCCCGAGCGAGACGGGCCTGCGCGCCAGCCCGCCGGAGAGAACAGGCGGGGGGGGGGG
>NW_010326156.1:244-2609 GCF_000700745.2 Antrostomus carolinensis
ACAAATAATACATTTCGCTTTGTGCTCCTTCACTGCTTCGTGTTACTTAAACTGTAAAAGTCTGTACTTTGCTTTGTTACTGTGCTTTACTACATGAAGGTGTTTCAAAACCATTTAAATACGGCTTTATAAGGATACCCGGAAGCAAAATTAACTGCAACATTAAAAATTGAATCAGAATATCCTGGATAAACTGAAGGATATTCTTTCGTTTTCTTATTTCTTTCTCAAAGACCAAGTTTAATTTCAATCAAAGCTGTTAAAAGGAAATCGAATCGGAAAAATCCACTGGACATTTTTAAATAAGCCTTACCGAGCACTTCGAAAAATTGGCCTGTTGCACCTTCAGCTGAGCTCACCCCATCGGTGTGTCTCTCTCTAGCAGTTGAAATTCCTGTTCACCCTGAATAAAGATGAAATCCATTTCACTCACAGAACTGTTGCATTAAGAAATTAATTAATTTACGAAACGCTCTTGTATTACAGCACTGAATGTCACAGAAAACAGCAGGCAAAAATTAATAATTCTATGGTCATCATAAGGACTTGAGTTTATGAGGTATGTCAGGCCTGAGGTCACCCACGAAGCAAGGGAATATAAAGAAATATTAAAAAGATACACCCTCAGCGAGCACTTGACATGTAACCTACAACACGAGTTTTAACATAGTTTTAATACTATAATACTATATCTGATTGTGTACAATTACCCAGGAAAGCTTGATTCTGACCTATTCAAAATTAATTAGCTTATTTAGTGAGTTCTTTTAATATCGTAGTACATAACACAATATGTTCTGCAGTAAACTCATGAGATGCTAAGGTGAGTAAACTGTCTTAGCCATCCCTTTAAAATTAAAATAAGCTATTATTTCCAGTAGTGCAATCAACAATTAAACAAAAATAAGTTTGATTACTTCTAAATAACAGTTTAAAAGTTCTTTCAACAGTCACACTATCTCCTTTCAGAAATAATGTTTTCAAGTTTTCAAAACCATCTATAATCATTTTGATGTGTGACATTTTTTTCTGTCATTGCAGTGCATTTAATGTGATAATTGGAACTGCTAGCAAATATAAGGGAACTTTATAAGGATATTAAATCACTCTAACACAGCTCTAGGTCCTGATGGATTTAGTAATGACTTCTCAAATGAGATGCCAGACAAATCAAACGATTAAATGCTTGATCCAGTAAAAAAAAAAAAAATATATATATATATATATATAGTCAATGGCATAAAAGCTAAAGAAGTCTTGGAAAGGATAATATGTACATATCGCTCAACTCTGTGTCATGGTAGTTTGTTGAATGAAAAATTTGCCCAAAGCAGAAAAGCTATTTTTCAGTTCAGGTGTTATGGCAGGATTTAGGGAGTTAACAGTAATAAGTTCTCTTACCCCTGCAGCATTGTATTCTGACTGCAGGAGGGTCAAAGCCGTAATTATTTTCCATAGGGATATTATCCTGCTATTAAACCATCATTGTATTTTATGTAGCACAGTTAAACCCTAGTGTTGCACAACTAAAGCATAATTCATTAAATGAATACAAATTTAAAGTCAGGCAAGTAATGGAAAGTAGTCCTTTAACTTGTGTAACATGTAGAAAACTGAGGTCAGAAAGTTCATTGGGGACCAGAGGGCCGTTAGAAGTGGAGAGTGTCTGCCCTTCACCGACTGCATGCATGAGGCTGGTACCCTGGGAAGATTTTCACAGGGTCTCAGGCTGGCCAGCTGTCATGCTGTACCTCTGTCCCCTGCAACCATGAGGAAATGAGATACATACGTAGGTCTGCCTGCTACGGCAGACTTCACCATTCATAGTAACATGAACTCCTGAAGGCTCATAGAAATATTTATGCATGTATGTAAAAAAAAAAAAACAAACAACACCCACAAACGAACCTCAATGCTTAATCAGTGTTTTTTACTTACTAAATAATTGCTTCTAGTGGGACAATAAATTTTTAGGTGACAAAACGGTCGCAGTTATCCAGTGGGGTAAATACACTAAAACATACATAATTATTTGTCTAACTGGAAATACTGGTTTAATTTTGATTTGCCAATCAAAACTAGGCCTCAGTTCTCCAACTCTCCAGTCTGTGACCTTGGATGAATGCACTCCAGGTTCTTTTAGGACCAGGTGCTGAGGATTCCTTCCAGCAGAAACCATGACAGGTTTCTGGGGTGTGAAGAAACAAGAAGAATGTACACAGTGATCTCACCCCAACATACAGCTGGGATAGAGCCAGGACAGATACTTAGACCTGGGGACTGGGAACTGCTGTCAGCTCCCACAGTAGCCTTATTATCTCAATTATACCTAAGGATCTACCTTGACTTCAGTAAAGCATTTGAC
>NW_010326157.1:0-8379 GCF_000700745.2 Antrostomus carolinensis
TTTTATTTTTATTTTTATTTTTATTTTTTCTTTTCATATCTGGCCACAGAAGGAGATGATCCAGCCATGGGCATTTCTATACCCTTTTAAAGTGAAACTTGCAGTATCCCAGTGGGCAGCAAGTGTTACTAATGCTTAATTTTTAGCACAAGAAATGAGCAGTTTAAGGGCTTGGGAGACACTTGCTGAGATAACTTGGCCAGAAGTTTTCTTCAATGAGTGGGGTTAGGCCCAAAGAAAACCCATCCAGGAGGAACAGGCCCATATCAAAAAGGCTGTGTGCAGGGACGGGGCTAGGGAATGAGGGGAGGTGGGCTCAGCTGGAATGAATTTCCAAGGTTTCTCTTGATTCCTTCCTCACTACACGTTGCTCACAGAGTGTGTGGACCAGAACTGGAGCATCAGCCTCCAAACAGCCCCAGCTGCAAGGAGCAGAACCAGGGAGGCTGGTTTGGAGCTTCTCCTGAGCTCTGCTTTCCCCGAGCCCCACCCAGCCCAAAGATGCTTGTTTTCCATCAGTTCATTAATGTTTGCATACAGCAAAGAGCAATTTCCACCCTCTAAATTACCTTCATAGACACGTTGCCACCGTGGTGGTGGCACAGGCTGCAGAACTGCTGGTGCTCTGCCCGTGTCTCACCGCTCTGCTCCCACTTTTACTAAAGCCAAAGCCTTGCTCCTCTGCACCCTCTGGCTGGAGGAGATTTCACTGGGAAGCTGATTCCCCGTCTGTTTTGCTCTCTCATGCCCAGAGCTCAGGACAGTAGTGCGAGCTCTCCCCTTCTACTTACAGAGTTCATCTGATACAGCGTGTTGGAAGCGAGTAGTTTGCAAACAAAGCCAGGGCCTGCGACACACACAGCTAATGACCTTCTCTCTGCCTGTGTTTCCTTTACGTCAGAAGTCGGAGTGCTTATTAAGTTTGGAGGCTTACTCCCAGGAACAGAAGAAGAGGATCTGCTGGTGTCTGGCTGAGAACATCACCAAGCAGCAACATCCGGCATCAGCTCCTACGGAGAACAAGGTAAGTGACCCACTCGGGAGCTCAACAACCTCGCTCGGAGCATCGTGGGGCTCTGCCTGTGGTGGGGACTTTGCTCTGGTGTTGCTCCTGCCCAGGTGGGCTGCTCTGGAGGCTGGGTTTTTTTTTTTGTCAGGTGAGGAGTGAGTTTGTATTCAGGCACTGCTGTGTCTGCAGCTTCCCGCCCTGCTCGGGGAAGCAGTTACTGCGTTTGCATCGGCTGACCCGAGTCGAGGCAGACTCCAGCGAGCTGGCTGCTTCTGATGCCTCCCAGCATCTGTATTTGGACAGCTGAGGCCACACAACCCGGTGTACAGCCTTCCCCAAGAGCTCGGCTCTAGGGCAGGACTGAATGCAGAGGGAGAGGTTCAGGCTGTGATCTCTGGGTCCTGATTAAAAGGCCGAGGTCATGGGAGCAGTGGTGCGGAGATTTGCCCCTCCTGTGCACTCAGATGAGCCCAAGCATTTGATCTGGACCCCAGGGATGGTCTCAAAGCACTGAAAGGTGGTTTGATGAGTGCTGTTTTTCATACCTAGCAAAGCAGCACCAGCACTTTTCCTACACTGAAGAGCTTCAGCCTGGCCCCAGAGGGTTGTCTCAGCAGCACTGGCAGAGAAATGTGTGTGTGGAGCGGGTTTGAAGTGCTCGGATGTGCCTCTTCTGTGCAGATGTGGTTAACACCTCCCCTCTGCCTGGCTTCAGGGCTGAGGTTGCCACCATGGAGTTGTTTGGGACAGTGGAAATCTGTGCTGGAGTCACCTTGTCCCTTGGGGGTTGGGTTTGGACCAGTGGTGGGTGACCCACTGCTCTGGGACAAGAGAAACGCACTGTGCTGAGTGTGTAAAGAGCTTTAAGTGAGGCAAATGGGGATCTTGGGGGTAAAAACACCTGGATACATCCCCGTGGCTGGTACACGTGGTGGAGGAGCTCCTGCCCCATGTTGGTGTGTGGGTGCAGCCTTGGTGCGTGGTCTGGTCTGGCTCAGAGGCAGGTGACACTCTCACTGTACCTGTGGGCAGAAGCAGGAGCAGGCGGCTGCACTGCTGCCTGGGTCTGGAGGCAGAGGGACGTGGATTTTGCTCTGCAGCATCCCAAACCGGGTCAGCACAAACATCTCCACAGGAGACAGAGCCTCCGGATTCCTTTTCCTGCACGTTTCAGACAAACTAAAATAGCAACAACATAAAAACCCTGAGAACCTACTTAACATCCAAACCTCCAGAAATGCAAACAGCCCAGGGCAGCGACTTCAGTCGGGTGACAATACTCTGTCTCTTGTTTTCCTGTGACACATCTCGTTGGCATGACACAGTGCCTGGGCAGAGGGTCCCGGGCTGCTTGGTGTTGAGGGGGGTGTATGTGAAGTGGGAGGCTGCTGCCAGGGGCTTGGCATGGCTCTGGCTCTCAGCTGGGTGTGATCCAACCAAGCACTGGGGGGATCCTCCGGGGAGAAGCTCTGCAGAGACACATTCAAACCCGAGCATCTCAAATAGAGCCTTGGTACCTCTCCATCATGACACATGCTCTGGGACTGTTGGGGTTTTCAGGTGATATCGCTGTCGACCCTCCCTGCCCCAGACTCTGTTCATGGCAGGGTGTGGGGTTATCCATTGATTTTTTGACTCTCTGCAAGACCTACAAGCTCCATAGCCCTGGAAAGCGTCTGCTCCCTGTGCTATTGAAGGTACCTGGCTATTGGACAGGTGAAAAAATACTCTAGAAGTCAACACAAACCTTTCTGAGGCTTTTCTGTGCCCTGGTAGCCAAGGGGGAGCTCCCTGTGTGCAGCGCAGGGCCAGCACGTCAAGGTTGTGACAAGGGAGTTTTGTCTTGGTTTGCCAAAGCTGATGGAAATCCCAGGGGTGGGATATGGGGCTGGGAGGGAGAAAAGGAGCATGAGAGCAAGTGGCAGACGCTTCATTGAGTTCATAACACCATTTCCCATCCCAGTAACATATAAACTGCCTTGGCTGTGATTTTTAAAGCAAACCTGATCCTGAAGTGTGAGAAGGAACAGTGTGGGGAAGGTAGGGCAGCCCTGACTGAGGCTGCAGCTCTGGAGAGGGCAGGCGAGGGTGCTCGGAGGCTGAGGATGCTTGGAGCAGGGTGGGCAGCTGCACACAGGGATGGGATGCTGGTGGGAGCCTGATGTGGGTCAGCTGCAGTTGGGGCTGTTGTGACCAGTCTGCATGGCAGCCAGTTTGTTGGAGCAGCCGTCCCTGGGACACTGCTGCAGCAGGAGGCAGGTGGTGGGACAACTAGTTGCTTCTTGCAAGGGAGAAGCGATCCATTAGCTTTGCTTATTGCTTCCAAGTCATTTGATTCTCGGGCTATTTAAAGAAACAGGATAGTGTCTGTGCTCTGTGAACAGACATATGAAGCTGAAAATATCAACTGCTGCTCGGCTGATTTCTTACTCCAAACAGGATTTGCAAAGCCTCCCAAACTGCTCCAACTTGGCAAGAAGCAGCTCATCTCGCTGCGGCCAGAGTCCAGCTGAGGGTTTGTGGGCTTTGCTGTGTGATGGGAGCGAAGGGCCAGTGCAGCCCCGGTGCCAGGCAGAGATGTGCCATGTGCCAGCTGTGTGCTGGAGCCGGAGAAAGGGACACTGTCTGAGCAGAGAGTGGCTCCTCAGCAGCCTCCGTGGCTGGGAATGGCTCTGCCTTCAACATATTAATGCTGCTGTTAATGCCATCCCCGAGTCTTCCCCAGAACAGATGGCTTGTGCTGGGACAGAGGATCCCCACCGGGATGGTCACATCTGGAAAGAGAGGGCTGGACTGGTTGAACTGGTGGAGGAATCACAGAATCATACAATGGTTTGGGTTGGAAGGGACCTTAAAGATCATCTAGTTCCAACCCCCAGGAAAGTTTTGTTTGATGCCAACTTCTTGGAGCTGTGGGAAATCAGACAAGCTTCAGTGAGCGATGAACCCATCCTGCCAGCTGCAGCAGGTCCCAGGAGTTGTTCTGTGGTTCTTTTCTCCACCTGCAAAGCTTTCCCCGCTCTTATCCTTGGGTCTGGCTCTGCCCTGGGAGGCTGTTCCCTGCCCCTTGCTTGTGCTGAGCAAGGATCTATAAAACACATCACCACAGTGACCCAGCTTGGTGACAAACATCCCCAAACGGGGAGGAGTGGAGGCTGGAGGTGGGCAGGGCTGGTGAGGAGCCGCAGTGGTGGCGATGTGATTATAGAGAGAGCAGCTTTATGAATTAATTGAGTTAGTGAAGCTGCCTCCTTGGGCCGAATCACGACCATCTGCGCAGAGCACCGTCCTTTTTTTAACCTCTCATCACTGCACTCATCCTGTTTCCAGCCCAGCCCCGTGACGAATTGCATTAGCAAGGATTGAAGAGATGGCAAACTGCAGAGCAGGGGCAAAGGATGAGGCGCCAGGAGCTGGATCTGCTCCAGCTGGTTTGGCTGCCAGGGAAAAAGATCAGGGACACAACACCCTGCTTAGAACAAACCTCCTGCCACCATCTGATTCTCACTTCTTCTTTCTTTGTGTCTTCCACACTCAGAACGACTGATTACTCTTCCTTCTGACTCCGTGACCTGAGAATACTTCGGAGATGATGGCTGGCTGTATCTGAAAGATGTAGATTATCCTTAAGCTAAATAATTCTGGACACTTTATGATGTGGACTTTGGACTGTGGGAGTCCTGGACGGGCGCTCCCTTTGTTTCTCTTGGGAGGTGGTGGATCCTCAGCACTTTTCAAAGCTCAAATCTCTCTCCCATGGCTGCTGACGGTGTGTGGACTGATCCTGCACCCTGGCCCTTCCTGGCAGTGCTGGCTCCGGTGCTGGGAATGAGCCACGGGCTGGAGGGACCGGCCAGCCCCTTCCTGGCTGTTCCTCTGGTCAGGAAGGGCAGGGCTGTTTCTCTCACTATTTACAGTGTGCTTGACAAGTGCAAGTAAATGTGCTGTCAACAAGAGCAAACAGCGTGTAATCGAGGGATGATTGAAACCAGGGCTGGAGCGGTGCTGCGGGGAGGGCTGCGGCGGTCGAGCTGCCAAGGGCCGGCTGTGCTCCCCTGTGTGCTGGCCCTGGAACCTGCAGTGTGAGGAAGGGTGAGCGTGGGTGTCCCCTCTCCTTGTCCCATGCTCTGCCTCCTCTTCCTCACCCCAAGCACCCTGGTGTGCTCCCAGGCACCCACCCTGCTGTGCGCCCATGTCCCTCGGCGATCCCTGTTCCCCAACACCTCGCTGCCTTTGGGGACACCTTTTCTCTTGACACTGGGTCATTTCCCATTTGGATGGTGGCCACGTACACCCTTGAGCTGGCACAGCCAAGGGGTCACTGGCATTGGGGTGGCTGTGACAAGTACTTGGGTTGGGGACAATGGGGCAAACCTCCCCCTCTCTCTCTGATCCAGCATTCACAGCGTGCTTTGCTCAGTGGGAGTGTCATCAGAGCACGATCAGCTGTTTGATGGGGAAGGAGAAGAGGAATTTGCACCTTCTTTCTTTGTTTTTGGCCCCAAATCCTGCTTCTCCATCTGTGCCAGCTCTGCTCTGAAGGGTCCCACTCACCTGTGTTGTGGGGCAGACTGGGCAGGGCATGGCCAAGGGTGCAGGAATCCTGGGTTTTCATCAGAGCCTGCTTTTCTTTCACAATGCCAACGTGAGAAGCTGGGCAGGTCTAAGCACATCACAGCAGCACCTAGAGGTCCAGCCTGACCCCAGCCATGCACCCTCCCAGCACCTCCAGGTGCTCAAACAGAGAAGTTCATTCTGCCCCAATAAGGGTTAAAGCATCAGCTGGCAGTACTTATGAGCCAGGTTACAAAAGTAAAGCAAATAAATGTGGTGTTCCACACCAGTGAGCACAGCCTGGCTCTCACCCTGGGCTGGAAAAACTTGTTACTGAGGACAGGCAAAGGCTGCTTCAGGAATGTTGTGAATTCAGGAGGTTGTGGGACTGGAGATGCTGTCCCTCTGTGTCACGCTTCACTTCTGCTGTGTTCACTTAAATATCTGGAGGAAACTGTCCCTGCCAGAGGTCCCTGTGCCATCAGAGCAAATGGGACCCTTGAATCCACATTGGTGACCTCAGTGCATGGTGGCATGTGGATCTCACCCTTGGCAGCTGATGAGCCGAGAGAAGAACAATGTGTTGACTCTAATTCAGCCAGGACATGAGTGGAAGAGAGAGCAGTAGGTGTGAAGCAAGCTACAAACATACAAGAAGTAGATGCAGCTTGAGCTACCCCACATCAATCCATCCTGAGCCATATTCTTGCTGGGTTTGTAGCTCTCTGTCATGGGAACAAGCCCCAGATGCAACCAGGGCATCAAAGGCTGTGTGAGGGGGTTTTACAGCTCCCTGGGAGGCTTCAAGATGTATCTCAAATCATAGAATCATAGAATGGTTTGGGTTGGAAGGGACCTTAAAGATCATCTAGTTCCAAATATCCCTTTATGAATTTAAGGACCCTCTTTATGCAGTAGCCTGACTGCTGATAATTCTCTGCTGGTGCAGGTGAGCCTGGATGAGTGCTGAGGGGTCCTGGGGCTGAGCTTTCACCTTGCAATTCCCTTCTTGCACACTGGAAGCACTGGAGTTGGCTTCCAGTCCTAAGCCCAGGGCCACAGCGCAAAGCCCAGGGAGGTGAGGATTCACCTGACTGTGTGTGGGGGCTGGATGGGGTGCTGGGTTGGGGTACTGGGCTTTTTAGCATCTTCCCCAACACCAAACCCTGGCTCCATTCTATCAAGCTCAGTTTCCAGTCCTGATGACTCTTGGTGCTGGCCCAGGTGACATAGAGGTGCCTGGAGCTGCCAGCCCAGGACAGCCACTTGCTTGGCCCCAGTGCCACTGGCTCACGGGCTCCCAAGGCACGTGTGTTCTGGGAGCGAGTGGAGAGGGACGTTGGAGCAGATGGACCAGCTGAGAGCTTCAGCTCCGGCTTTATTTGTTCATTTGCTTAGCTGGGCTCCAAAGCCATTAGGAAAGCAGATCTCTCCCCTCTGGCAAACACCGGCTCCTGGTTCTCTGGTGCTGTGTGATGTTCTCCTGGCCACATCCAGCGGCACCAATTCCCACATCCCCCCTGAACAGGAGGACACGATGGTGTAGTGGGGCAAAACCAGCCACCGGCACTTTCATCGTGGCCAGAGGCATTTTTAAACCCTGGTGAATCCCCAGAAGGGCTGGGAAGAGTGAGTGTGCTGGCAGCAGCGGTGCCAGCTCCTCTCCTCTGGCTGAATGACTCCTGTTTTGGGTGGTCACTGATGCTCTTTCCTTCTAGCATGGTGGGGGTGGGCTGTGAGCATGTGGTTGGGCAGACTCTGAAGCCAAGTTCAAGAAATTCCTTACAAAAGTGACTCGGACCCTGATATCTTTGCAAAGCCAAAGGGTGTGTTCGAATTGCTGGAGGATGCTGGGTGGTGATGCCCAGAGTGGTGTGGGAGTGGGAGGCATGGCTTCATCCTACCCCTGCGAGGTCCCCTGGACCTCCATGAGGTTTGGTGTCCTGCCTGTCCTGTCACAAACACCTTCCTGATGGAGTGGGAGGGCAAGGCTTGACAGCACGATTGCAGGAGGTTTGGGTTTGGCTTTGGAGCTACCAGTGTTGGTTTTGGTACCATTTGGGTTTCCTCCATCCTGTGTGTGCCTCTGGCCATGGCCCTGTTGGTGCCAGTCACAGGCAGAGCTGCTCTGCCAGGTCCCCTTCTCTTGGTGGCTGTTTCCTTACCGTGATCTGTGCTGGCAGCAGCAACAACTTCCAGCGCTGACCTCGTGGTCCTGTTGTGAGTGAGGGTGGGATGAATCCTTCACACTGGCTCTGCAGTGGCTGAATGCAACAGCTCAGACTCCTGCTGTCACCTCCCTTGTCCTGCACATCAGACAATGCTGTCACCTCCCTCATCCTGCACAGGGGACAATGCTCTGCCCCTGCAGAGACATTCCCCCACCTGACCAGCACCTTGTTTCCCCTGGCAGGGAAAGGATGCTGAGGGTTGTGGGCTGAGTGCCAATGATGGAATCTTCTCCTTCCTCCCCCTTTCCTACTCCTCTGCTTTTTTACTGCCAGGGATATTTACAACCCAGACATCATCTCACCAGCCTCCAGCACTGGGTCCCACCACCCTCAGCCTGTGGAGCCAGACTGCCCAGGTTGAACTGGCTTGGGCAAACTGGAGCTGCATCGCAGCACTGGACACAGTGTGGTGGGTATGTGCAGGTTGGGGTGGTGGCTGGGTTGGTTCCTGGCTGAGAGGGTCTAGGGTGCCAGGGCTGGGGGTGCTCTGAGTCTTAGGGGCAGCTGGGCACCCCCAGTGTGGTGACATCCCCAGGATGTGTGGGTGCCTGTGTCCCACAGACCTACAGGCAGCCAGGCAGGCAG
>NW_010326157.1:8426-15450 GCF_000700745.2 Antrostomus carolinensis
CAGGATGTGTGCTGGCCCAGGGTGGCCGTGCTGTGTTGCTGCTGTTGGTGATGGCATCGTGGAGCTGAGCTCAGCCCCATGTCCAGTGTGACCAGGTGAGGGAGCTTTTATGTGACCTGTACCACTGCATGGCTGGGGCTACCTGTGAGGAAGAGGAGGCAGCACATTTCCCTGCTCTATCTCAGGAGCATCCATGAGCCTGCAGCTGGCTGGGAGCAGGGGGACACCCGTGTGCCCAATGTCTGTGCTGGAGCAAAACTGAGCAGTGAGGACCCATCACTGAATGGTGGCCGTGGTGCCACCACTGGCAAGTGGCTGTGACAGTGGCTGTCACACACATCACTCTTCTCTCTCTCTGTAGCCATCAGGGCAACTTGCCTGTCTTGGTCAACAAAATGTGACACCAGGAAGAGAAATATAGTTGGGTTCCCAGCCTGGTGTGTTGAGGGTCTCACAAGAGGGCACTGGTCCTTGCAGGAGAAGGCACAGGGCAGGTAGTCGTGTGTGTGCTGTCCCCCAGACAAGGACCCTGCACCCTCCTGCGTGTTTTTTCTCCCTGTCCCTGCCCGTTTGGGTAGAGCCGCTTGTAGGGGATTGCAGTGTTGAGGGCAAAGCACCACACTGCAGAACATCTCCCACCTCAGAGCTGTCCCTTCTCTGTAGAAACTAGTTTGGGAAAAAAAACCCGACTGTGAACCCGCAGCAGAGTTTGATTGAGCAGGAAGCACAGGAATCGCTCTGCGGCTGGGTGTCGCTCCGGGGCAGGAGAAGGGGAGCTGTGAAAGTGAGTGTGGCAGGTTTCAGGGTGATCCGTAGATTTTCCTCAAGGCAGAGCGGTCATCCACTTCATCAGCAGGTAATGGTGCCTCCAGGGATTGCTAGCAGAGCCGTAAATAGCACGAGGGACACGAGGGAGCCGTGTCTGGGAGAGTCTGGGGCGGCTTCAACTGCTGCTTGACACTGACATTAATAACGGCAGAGGCAGAGCCGAGCGCTGCACTAACATCTGCTGAGCTGTGGCTGTGGGCATGTCGGGGCCAGGGCTGCTGGAGGGAGATGCTGCTCGCTCAGACCCTACAACTGGGATCCAACTGGGAGCCTGGATTTGGTAGGTTTTGCTTTCTAAGTTGCAGCCTGTGGGCTGTCCACTTCCCTGGGCAGGATCTGACCGCAGGTCGAGGAAGCAGCACGGTGCCGTCGGGAGTGTGGATGTCCTTTTGGGTCAAAGGCATCTGGCTCCTCTCCTGGGCAACCCCACGTTGGGCTGGTCCCTGGTCTCCTGGAGAACCTGGGGCTTTGTTCACTGCCAAGCTGGGTTTGGAGGGTTGGGAACGAGCAGCATCGGGAGGAACGAGGGGGTGTTGGTAGCAATGGGGACTTTTTGAGGTTCCCTGGTTAAATCTGGGCTGTGCCATCTACACTGGCTGGCTCTGGCGTTGCCGTGTGCCACCAACATGGGATTTCTTCTCCAGGGCTTTCAGGGACTTTTGGTTACCTCCCTTTTTTTGGGGACCAACCAGCAAATTCAACCCTTCCCAGTGCAATCAGAGCTGTGGCTGTGCTTGTGGTCTCAGTGGGGATGGAGGGCACCGGGCAGGGGACAGGTTGGGGTGTAGAGCTCTTGGGTCAGCTGTGGTTCAGGGCTGATGGCTCAGGCTGCAGCATCAAGCTGTTATCTCCAGCTGCTTGGGAGGTTTTGTCCCCAGTTCCCCCCCCATTTCAGGCTCCCTCCCACACACCCTCTGCTCTGGCTCTGGGCAGAGACACAGGGTATGGATGCTGCAGCAGCAGGGCTGGGTGATACCCAGGTCAGGCCCCATCTGCAGAGCAGTCAACTGGGGATGACAGTAATGGGGTAATGGGATTAACACGGGGTCATTTCCTCCTGCAGAGGAGGACTTCTCCTGCCAGGGCTCTGAGACCTTTCAACCCCAAGGTTTTTTGGGTGGTACAAATGCTCACATCACCACGGGTGTCTCATCAGAGGTGTATGTCCACCCTCGCTGTTGGATCCTGCTCTTTGGGAGGAGGATCACATCTGCACTTGCTTTTGCTGTGATGCTAATTACTCTGTATCAATTATTCATCAATTCAGTAATGAAGCAGGGAGTGGGTAGAAAACCCTGTTGTGCAGTGAACCCTACAGAGCTGCCGCGGCTCAGGGAGGGCAACGAGTGGGGCTGCTCGGGGGATGCTCCTTGTGAGCATTTTCAAAATGACTCCCATGAAAATTTTCTCAAGTTTTGGTAGTTTTGCTTCATGTTTTTGGCTTTGTTTTCTTCCTCTCAGCTCCATGCTGTGTATTAGATGCCGCTTCCTGTAACCATGTGCTTACTTGGTTCTTAGTGGTCACTTTTCTAAGTCTGGAGGTGCTCATCATCAATGGTTTTGGTAGAATTTCACAGGGCCAGTTAGAAGTTTCTGCTCTGATGGATCTCATCACAGTTTGTCCCATGCCAAGAACTGAAATTATAATTTTTTTTCTTAAGGAAAAACCTACTTTGGAAATGTTGATGTTTCTCTGGGTGATACAGGAACTGTCTTCCCCACATCCCATCTCCTGGGGAGGGATGTTACCTCCGCACAGGCAGCGCACTACCAGTAACGAAGCTGGCTGTGTCCTCCCTGAAATCCCCCTGGAGAAGGACTTGGTCTCATTCCTATGGAGTGAAATGCTTTTTGGGGCGTGTGAGGCACTTTTGAGTAATGATAGATTTAAGGACAGCAGGAGCCAGAGAGGTTCCTCCATGGGACTCATAGAGGATGGGGCTGTTGCAGTTTGGGGACAGCCCATGACAGCAGCTCTTCCAGCAGTATCTCAGGAAGTCCATTACCTCCTCCCAGGGTGAGAGTGCAGCTGGAGCAGCGTGTCCTTCATTCTCCTACTCAGCAAAACGTCCAACTTTCCTGCTTTTCCCAATCCCTGATTTTGGCTGAGGCGCAGGGCGCTGCAGTTCTCTGAGGCGTGTTTAACCTCCTCCTCCCCAGTATTACCACCAAAGATGTGTCTTGCAAAACCTGAGCATCCTCATCAGGAGCCAGGAAAGACTGAATTCAATTTTCTTGTGTCCAGGCTTTCCTTGAGCCACGGCAGCTCCGTGACTGTGAGGAGCAGAGGTTTTGAAACAAGAAGCTGAGAGCTTCCAAAAAATCCCTGACCTCCCAGAGCTGGGGATTTAAGGGAATGCCACATATTACGGCATTTCTGGCAGCGTGAGAGCTGGCAGCACCAGGGGAAGGTCAGTGCAGACCTCAGCTCACAGCTGTGCTGTCTCTGTGGCCGGTGTTTTCCCAGCTGGAAGCCCCCGGCCATGAGCCACTATAGAAAGGACACGTTATTTAAAGAAATGCTGGAGAAGTCGAGGCCGCTCTGACAAACCCACATCTGTTCATTGAAAATTTGGCTCTACTGGCATCAGAGCAGCAGCAACCAGAAAAAAACCCAAACCTGATGAAATTACAGACCAAAGAGCAGAGGGTTTGTGGTACTTCTCCCTCATCTTGGTTTCAAGAAAACTTTTGAGTCAGTGAGTGATGTCCAAAGGCAGAGGAAGTCGAGGCAGCAGGTTACTGGTGCAGAGATGGAGGATGCTGGAGCAAGCAGGGCAATGTTTGGCTTTTTTTGGGGGTGTGTTGAGGCTTATTCAATGGGGAAATGGATCTTAGGGACTCTCTTGCTGTTGCAGATCAGTCAAACCAGTCATCCTCCTTCCCTAAAATTACCCCTGGGGCTTGGAGGCAGCTCACTCTTCTGCTTTCTCTTCCCTTTCTTGGGACATGCTGCCTTGGCCACTTAGTCTGAGATAGAAACTGGAACAGTGAAGTGTGAGGTCCTCCAGGGAGGGTGTAGTAAAGCCCCTAAGCCTTTAGGACAGGTTTTCCCCTGGCTCAGGACAGGGAAACCCAGATGTTCAGAATAGAACAACCAGCATGTTGAGGGGAGGGAGACCCAGGTGTTGAGGATGGGAAGATGCAGATGCTGAGAACAGGGAAACTCAAATATTGAGGATAGGAACACCCAGATGTTGAGAGCAAGGAAGCACAGATGTTGAGAGCAGTGAGACCAAGACATTGAGGATGGAGAGATTCAGGTTTTGGATGGTGACTCCTGAGCTACTGCTGCTGGCCGAGGGAGAGGGACCTGAGCTGCAGTGAGACAACAGGATATTTTGTGTGAGTCCTTGAGGTGGAGGGACAGATGTCCCCATCACCTCCCTGCTGCCTCCTCCAGCAGTCCCTTGGCTATGATGATGGTGAGAAGGAAACCTGGTCACATCCCTGTTCTCTCTGGCCCAAATCAGCTTTGTGCAGCAAGGTGGCCCTTGGCTTTGTGCTGATGAAGTCCCTGGTGACTCCAGCCACGATCAGGGTTGTTGGCTGGCCATAGTGACATAAAAAACTGCTTCCCTTCCCTGTCTTTTCCCCACCATCAGGTGCTGTTTAGCTGAGCTCAGCCATAGCCCCTTCTGTGAGGACAGGATTTCACAGCCTGGTGATGCTTTCAACCCCGAGATGGAAACCTCGCTCGGTGGTGAAGCTCCTGCTCGTATCCTCCGTGCCGCTGAAGAGCAGCAGAGTCCCTGATTGAATTAACGCAGGGATTTAATTGAATCCCCAAATGTCTCTCATTTTAAAGGAGCCTGTTCATTTCCTTCTAGGGCCTTATCTGATGCAGGCAACCAGCAATATTAAGCAGAAGGACTGGACAGATAGGGAGCTGCTGGGGAGGGGGGAGAGCTTTGCAGGGAGTGAATCGAGGGCTGCCTGGGTTTTTCCTTTAATTATTTCATGAAATAATGATGACAATGATTGCAAAACAAATAAGAGATAAACAGCATCATTAAAACACACGCTGGTGCAAATAGCATCCTTGCACGACAAGGCTGGAAACGTTCCCTTCTTACAAGAAACCACCATGGGGTGTGGGGGGGGAGTAAAACAGCCCAAGGATGGGGTAAGCTGAGCATTTGCTTTGTGCCTTCCCCCCAAATCCAGCTGTTTCAGAGCCAGGGCGATGTCAGATGAGGTGGAGGACACAACAGTCTCTAAATTTTCATCTTTAAACGTGGTGGTAAAATTCAGGGGATGGTGCTAAATCACTGCCTGCACCACGTTGGGCTGGAAGGGGAGGTTCAGAGCAGGTCCTTTGTGTGCTCAGAGGTGTGAGGGGACCCTTTGTGTGTGAGAAGAAAGGCCAAGGCTCTGGCAGATGTGGATGAGCTCCTCTGTGTGCTGCCCAGAGGACGTGGCTGGCCACGGCGCTGAACCCAAGCAGCTTTTTGGAAACGTGTCATGATTTTTGGACCCATCAGCTCAGGCGGGTGCTGCCAGGTGCCACACAAGTCCCTGTGTCATCCCCTCTGTGCAGGGCAGGTGGTGCCAAAGCTGGGGCTTAAACACCTCCAGGGTGTTTCCCGGGGATGACAGCAGCTTTTGTAGCCCAACATCTGTGTCCAGCTCCATGGTGATGTCCAGTGGTGGGTTATCATCCACGTGCACCAGCTCTGCAGGGTGAGGAGGTGGTTGACAGCAGGTTGGTTGTCCCAGGGGATGGTTTGCAGGGGTCTGCTGTCATGAGCCAGGAGCACTGAAGGCATACAGCCTCCGTCTGCTCCGTGGGTGCCTGTTCCCAACGGGATGTGAGGCTGGATGGGCTGATTCCCACCCAGGGCTGCTGTTAAAAGCGGAAGTCAACCTATTTTCTACAGGGGTGGTGGCTTTAACTCCAACTTCCTGGTTGCCAGTGGGCTTGTGGAAATGTTTGGATCTTAACTGGGGATACAGTGACATGTTTTCTGGGTGACTTGTTACCTGGGGCTGATCCTGTATAATAACCCTTGTCCCAACCCTGCAGGATCGCTGTAGGTGGGAATTGCTTCCCGCAGGGAGGATTTTTCTCTGCTTTGGTCTTTCTCTTTTCCCTGCTGAGCTGGTTTTGCCTCTTTGGCTTAGACAGGCTCTGTGCAAAGGGAAAGTCCCATGGAAAAGTGGACTCAGCTCTGGCAGAGGGGACTCATCACAGGCTCACCCAAAAAACTTGGAGGTGTTTTCCCTTGGGCTGCTCTTGGCTTTTCTCTTGGAAAGGGCAGAGCTTGCTCAACCCTTTCCCAGCTGCAGAGGCAAGCTGGAAAAAAACCCCAAACAAACCAGCCCCGAAGGCTGAAAAAACCAAAAGGGCTGGTGGGAGTGGTTGTGGTTTTGCAGGGCTGTGTCTGCACAGGGCACGGGGTGGCTGTGGGCACTGGTCAGGGAGGCTGAGCCGCTCACGGCCGGGCTGAGCTTGGGCAATCTGCAGATGAGCAGAACCCGGCGCTTCCCTTCTGTGTTAAATAATGTGGCGCAGGAGGGGCTGGAGCTGCCCAGACGAGAGCTGCTGGTTTTCTCCACTGCCCTGGTGACCTCGGGGAAGATCTCTGCAGGGCTGAGCCCCACCAGCAGCTCCCAGGGGGACAGGGGAGCCATCGGGGTAAGGATGATGTTACCAGCTCTGCTTCTGCAGCTGGAGCTGAGTCTGTCTGCCCCGGCTGTGCTGCCGGGCTGAACCACCCATCACCAACACCCGGCTTCCTCCAAACCCACTGGTGTTGCTGGGTCTGGAGGTGGGAGCTGGGTGGCCCCATCCCACTCCTTCCCCGTAACCACCAGCTGGCTGCTGGTGGGGGAACCCGGTGCTCCAGGGAGCAGGATCAGGACTGGGTGCTCTGGGAGTGGTGGGTGACCTGCCACCACCTGGGGACATGGGGACGATTCCATCCCACCTCACTAGAGTACTGTTAGGGCTGTACAAATTGGTGCCAGCCTTCTGGTTGGGGTGTTAGGAGCAAGGAGGCTCCCCAGGAAGGTGGCCTGTGAGAGGTTTGGGATGCTTCTGCCTTCATCCTTCTTTATCTTCTCTTTTGAGCAGATGCTGGAGACAGACGCTGAGAAGCCAGGGCAGATGCACTCAGAAGCTGGGAAGGCAGCAGCAGGTGATGATCCTCCAGCCACAGAGGCATCAGCTCCAACTGAGCCCTGGGAGACTTTG
>NW_010326157.1:15607-17544 GCF_000700745.2 Antrostomus carolinensis
CGGAGAGGATGAGGAGGAGGATGAAGAGGAGGAAGATGAAGATGAGGAGGAGGAGGAGGACAGCGATGAACACTACTTGGAGAGGAACGAGGCAAAACGCAGCAGCATGATTGAGACATCGGGCTGTCAGCCCGTCTACACGCTGAGCGTGCAGAGCTCCCTGCGGCGCCGGACCCACAGCGAGGGCAGTTTGCTGCAGGAGGCCAAGAGCCACTGCTTCACCTCCGACACCACCCTCAACTGCTCGGACAGCCAAGGCACCAAGGGCCACTGGGCCCTGCCCTCCCCCAGGACCCTCAAGAAAGAGCTCGTCAAAAATGGTGGCTCAATCCACCAGCTCACTCTGCTGTTTTCGGGTCACAGGAAGGTACGTGGGATAGTGCTGGCTCCGCGGGGTGGCTGGTCCTGCTTGGCCATGGGGATGGAAAAGCTCCTGGGGTGGAGGTGTCCTGGCATGTGGCCTCTTTCTGAATGGCCACAGCAAAGCTGGCATCTGAGGGGCCGGGAAGGTCCCTGCCACTGGCAGTCAGCTCTGGGAGATGCTTAGCACCCAGGGGATGTCACCCAAAACCAGTGTGCTGGTACTGTGGGTGGGCATCTCCCACCAATGTCTCCATGTTCTGCAGGATACCATGTCCTGGAGAGCTGCTGTCTGCTGAGATCAGTGGAGGGAGAGGTGCACCCAGGTGTCTGACTTGCACAGAGCTGCTTGTGGCAGTGGGGACAGGGAGAAGCCAGGCTCGCAGAGATCCTCCGATGACAAAGAGTCCCCAGTGTGCTCAGGGATGCCAGCAGTGTGGTTCTGCCCTGTCCAGCCTCTCACAGGGCTTTGTCTGCTCTGGAGGGCCCATCTCAGAAAAAAGTTGAGTCAGCAGCTAATTCTGACCCTGACTTGCAGAAAGGAGGAGCAGCAGAGGCTGTGCAGCAGGAGCTCTGCACCGGGCTGGATCGTGCTCGCGGGGCCGGCTCTGGGGTGCTCCCCGTGCCCCCCTGGAGCAGAACTTGCCATGGCTGTGCTTTTGCATAACAAATATTTACAGGAAACCACGTGCCACTGCAGAGAGGGTGTGTGAGAAATGCTTCTTGCCCCATTCTCCCCGGCTGAAGCCTGGCTGGGTGCTGAGAGTGGCTACCTGCCTTCCTGCAGCACTGGCCCAGCACCCTGCTCTGCCCGACCACGCTCCTGCCAGGGGCTGTGGGTTCTGCTCTGCTCAGGGCTCTGTTGCTTGGCTCAGGACCATGTTGCATTTCTTGGGGTCATGTTGTGTAGCTCAGGACCATGTTACCTGGCTCAGGACCATGTCATACTGCTCAGGACCACCTTGCAGAGCACAGGGACACATTGCACGCTGCTCCACGGTGGCTGGCTCCTTGGCAGGAGAGACTGGTACCGAGCTCTTCATGCCACCAAGCAGGGCAGCATGATGGGGTTAAATCTGTGATGGAGTTCAATCCATGATGAGATTAACCCTCTCCCTGCCAGGCTCATGCTGCACCAAAAGCTACCTCTGATGCTGTCTCCTGGGGCAATTTTTGGGCTCAAGAGTCCCTTGCCAGCTGGTGAGAGCTTTTAGAAGTCTGACAGGCTGATCAGATGGGGCTGTTGTGCAAGATCCCAAGCTCTCTTAGAGGCTGATGCCCAAACTCTCTTGGGCTGGGGGTTCAGACCTATCAAGAAGGGACACCTTTGTGGCAGGAAGACACCCAGGTTACTGGTGCAGATGCAAGGGAGGTGGCGGCAGTGTCAGTGTTTGGAGAGTGTCCCGTTAGGGCTGCCAGTGACGAGGCTCTTGGAAAGAGGTTTCACAGTGCCGCTGTGCGTGCAGCCTGGGAGCGAGCAGCTCTGCAGCCGGAGGCTGCTGCAGTGCTGGCCAAGAATGAGCAGGCTGCACGCTCACTGCTGGGGGAGAGACCTGGGGAACATACCCTGCTCCTGC
>NW_010326158.1:0-497 GCF_000700745.2 Antrostomus carolinensis
ATTCTATGATTCTATGATTCTATGATCTTATCATACATTCTCATGGCAGTAGGACCACAAAATCTTTGCTTGATTTAAGAGTCCTCAAAAGTAAGAGAGAAGGATACCTTATCCCACAAAAACCAGTGTCCCCCACCCTCTTTCTCCAAGTCTGTCTCTTCTAGTGTGCATAGACTCATAGAATAATAGAATAGTTTGGTTGGAAAAGACCATTACGATCATCCAGTCCAACCGTGGCATTGCCAAGTTCACCACTAAACCATGTCCCTAAGCACCACACCTGCATGTCCTTTAAATACCTCCAGGGATGGTGATTCCACCACTTCCCTGAGCAGCCTCTTCCAATACTTAACGACCCTTTCAGTGAAGAATTTTTTCCTAATATCCAACCTAAACCTCCCCTGGTGCAACTTAAGTCCATTCCCTCTTGTCCTATCACTTGTTTTTTGGGATAAGAGACCAATAGCCACCTCACTACAATCTCCTTTCAGGTAGCT
>NW_010326159.1:0-3383 GCF_000700745.2 Antrostomus carolinensis
GGGGAGGGGGAGTTAAGGCTTGTGTTTTGCCGTGCCCGGTGCTCGCCCCGCCATCCTCCCCGCCGGGCAGACCAAGTGCACCCAACTGCAGTGCACTGAGTAGTTTCAGGTGGAGGGAAAGGGTAACGATACCTTGTGTGGCTTTTTTCTCTTTTTTTTTCTTTCTATTTTTTTTTTTCCCCCCGTCTTTTCTTCTTTCCTCTTTTTCAGGCTCTGCTGGGGGCTGACATGTCTGTGAAGAAGAAAGGGGAGAGAAAGGGATGAGATAAAAATAATAGATGCTTTCAACAACCTTGAAAATTCAAATGAAACTCAGATTTCCATTGTGTGGCAGCTGAGAAGCCACTGTTGTACCTACTGGATGCTGCAGAAAAAGGCATGCTAAAGATATGTCCCTTCGTTGTCAGCAAAAAGGAACTTCTTGCAAAAAGCCCTGATGCTATGTACATGCACGGCCCCTGGCACGCAGAGCACTTCAGATTAGGGTCTCTTAATCATGGGGGCAGTGCCCAGATTGCCACCCCAACAGGAATGGGAAAAGAGTGGGAACCCTTCTAACTAGCACTGTACCAGCAGGGATGGGCTCCAGTGCCTCTTCATCTCACTGGCCTTGGCCATGGCTGAAACCCCTTCTGTGGGCTGAAGAGAAGAAGTAAAATGTTAAACAATTATTTTCTCTTCCCCTCTCGCAGCAGCTCCAGAGAGACTAACAGCACGTTTCCATGTCATCGAAAAGGAAAAACATTGTGCTTTGTCTTTTCCCTCCTCAAGACACAGAGAAGACAGTCCCACCAAAGCACATGGGCCAGGCTACCCACGTAGGAAAAACAAGGCAAGAAGTGGCAACTGGCTGGGCCAAAGCCCTTCCTCAAACCACACCAACCACACTGAACCACTTCCTCACTCCATCTGGGTGAGCAACAAGTCATTTCAAACATATGAGGAATATATCTCCACCTTAAAAGTATCACTTTTGATTTAACCCCATTGCTGTTAGAAAACTCCTCAAAAGATAACTAAAAAAATAATAAAGAATTAAAAAAACAGTTCTTAGACATGGTGAAGAAGCTTTCTTTGAGAGACTGAAGATGAAAAAAAATCTCAGCAAAGCACAAGAAGATAAAAATTCCTGTCCCTAGGGTGAAAAAGGATGTAAAAGAAAAGCATTCAAGCTCTTCCAAACACTGCAAAGCAACCGGGGGGGGGGGGGGGGGGGGGGAGCGGTGGGGAAAGATGAGAGGAAGAGGAGAGTGGCACAAACATTTGAAAATATTATAAACATGCAAAGTGACACCAACAAACTAAAATAATCAAGGAACAGAGGAGGTGTTGCAAAAATGCAGATAGGTTGTTTGCAACATCTTCATTGCTCATAGCAGAAGAAATCATGCAAAGAAGAAAAAAAGAGAGGAAAAAACTCCAAGTGTTTTACTGCTGTCCGTTATGGGAATTCAATGTGTACACACAGCCAGAGGTTCCCAGGGCTTTGGCATGTCTCACTCCCGGTGTTCTGTGGTTCATGCCAAGACCACGGTGGTCAAAAATCCAAAGTTCTCAACATCCTAAAAGAACACAGAAAATCTAAACAGCATATGGAAAAGTTATAATGCTGGCAATCCCACTGTTACTGCTTGTATTTCTAGAAAACAGGGCTATGTGAAACAGCTACTGTAGCTTTGCCATGTTTCTCCAAAACCTACGGTCTGACCCACGGCAATGTCACACAAAGCACTGCCTGCTGCTTGGGGTACGGAAATACTCCTGCACAGACAGGCTTTGCCCAAGGGATTTGCACTGTTTGAGGGAGGACTCTGCTCCATTGCCACCATGACAGTCCCTGTGATTCTCACAGTTCAAAAAACCTTCATCCAAATTCATCAATCTGCTACCAACAAGGCAGAGCAAGCTGTTTCTTTCCTCAGTTGTACAGTGGAATTAGCATGTTGGGAGAGCTGCCTGCAGAGCTTAGCGCTGTGCAAGAGACAGTATGAACACACAGGCCCCTTTCCCCATGGCTCCAAAATCTCACAGGGATCCCCAGAGTCACTGAGATCATTTTATATCAAACCAACACATCAGAAAAGATTTATATTTTAAAAAATCACTGAAGAATGCACGTCATACATTAGTCATCACTGCAGACACCACTAAGGCATAAACAGAAAAGTGGCCTTAAGGGAGAGATTTGATGGAAAAGGGAAAGGGAGACCATTCAGTACACATAATGATCAACAAAAGACTCAAGAACATTATTTGCATGCCCAGTTTTTTCTCTTCCCCATGAAAAAGTTTTGGCTGAAACCGCTATCACATGCAAAGGGTGGCAGAACCCTGGCAGTACCCGAGGAACAATCCTGCACATCATGTAGACAGGCTTCATGCTCTGCTTAAGTCAATATGGCACAAGAAGTCAACTGTGGACAGTGGCATTTGGGTATTACTTTTGCCAAGCTATGAATGATCGCATCCCAGCAGATCTCTCCTACATCATCTGTTAAAATCCAGACACCTCCTCAGCCCCACCCCACTCCCAGAAAGCCAGTCATACCGACCTTTTTGCTTCCCCCACTGATCCCATATGTGCCACGGCGGCTGAGTAAAGCCCGCACAAGGCTTGAGTGAGACAGCCTGTGCATTCTCCTGTATCAATATTTCAAACCCCTGGTCCCAAGCATTCAATATTTGAACAAAGCACTGTGCAGTTGAGGCAGGAAGAGACAGCTCACTCTTTCACTAATGGGATTCTGGATCAGCCGCAGCAGAGAATTAGCCCAGACCTGCTGGGCCAGGCTGCAGCTTGACACAAGCTACGCTGGAGAAGATAGAGCTCACCTGAAAAGCACGAGGAGAGGTACCGGTGCAGGGAGAGACGTCATCCAGTTTACTTTGACAACTAATTTAATTGCACCAGGCAGCACCTCTGTGTTGTGACATGACAGCAGCCATTTGGGGTACAACTTTATCATTACCGCCAGACCCTGGAACATAAAAAGGTGTGATGCTCTGGACAAGAGCACTGCTGCAGTCTTACTTTTGGGGGAAGTTACTAGACTCCATGTTTTGGTCCCATGGAAAACATCAGTGTGCAGGCAGCATTTGTCAGGGGAAAGAGGGAAACATCTGTACTTCGAGGGAAGAGTACAGAGAGGAATTATCTCCCTCATTCTGGAGGATGCTTTGTAGATTATGTTTAACACCTCTGAATAGATACTGAGGAACTAGAAGTAGCATTTTAAATAAAATCAGCTGGGAAGAAGCATGCATCATTGAAGAACTGCTTAGGAAAACATACTACTGACTGCAGTTAATTTAGGGGGAAAAAAATCAAAGTGAATGGATAGTGTAATTTTACATATAGAAGCATAGAAGCATAGAATAGATTG
>NW_010326160.1:0-512 GCF_000700745.2 Antrostomus carolinensis
TTGGCTGCTAGCCAAGGGCTAGCCCAGTGAACCTATCACAAGGCCACAGGCTTTGTATGAAATTTGCAAGGCCTCAGAATAGGGGCTTTTTAGGCTTGTCACCAGTCTCAAATTGCTGTGAGAACATGTTCTGCATTGGTAGCAAGTGTTTCCTGGTACAATGTGGAGAACAGGCATGGAAATAGCAGGGGAAAAACAAAAAACAAAAACCAAAACAACAGAAAACCAACCAAACAAACAAACAAAAAACGAAAATATGAAGGCATATTTTGGTTTATTTAATAGCCACTTTTTTTTAAAGACTGCCTGTCATATCATCTGACTTACCTGTAGTTGAGACATATAATTGTTACTATCCCAGTCTATGCTGGTCAGAACCAGCAAGTACGTGAAGACTACCACTAACCATTAAAATGACTTGTGACAACACCTTCACTAGAAAAAAATGACAACAATAAATTAACAACTGCTTTAGAAATATAAATAGTTTTTCTTAGTATAATTTGTTTCAG
>NW_010326161.1:0-6107 GCF_000700745.2 Antrostomus carolinensis
GATTCTGTGACTGGACCCCCAATTTCTCCAGCCTGCAAGCACCCCGTCCAACCCAGGGCTTGGGGAGCGAGGAGACAGCTCAGCACCAGAGTGCAGATGCTCAGCAAGGGATCCTCAGTCACAGGGAGATGCTGTTTCCGGCTGCACCATGTCAGGAGCTTGGCAGAAGTGTCTCCTCTCCCATCCAAGCATCTCAGTGGCACCAAGGAGGCTGCCTGAGCCGCGATCCCTGCTGCCACGATGACCTCCCAATTCCACATCTGCAACCTCCTCTGGTTCTGTCCCCAGGCACAAACGCTGCCCACGGCTGGTCCTGCTCCGGGCTGTGGGCAGCAGAACCACAGTGGAGCTGGTACTCAGCCAGCTCAGGAACCAGCAAGAAGCCCACGTGCCAAGTGTCTCCATTCACACCAGTACCCACCCATCACGTCGGAGGGAGGTGGAGGATGGCTTTGTGAGGCTCCATGAGGATGGGTCAGCGTTGCAAAGCAACAGCCCATGGAGCTCAGGCTTCCCCCAGAACAGGCAGCAAACATCCTACAGGCAGATGATGTGTTTGATCCCCAGAACTGAGTCAGATTGGATCCACCTACCAGATCCACCTACGAGGCACCAGTCCACCCGCAGACCCAGGATGGTTCTGCTGGGGCTTTCTTTCAGGCTCAGTCCATGTTGTCCAGCTTGGAACAGCATCTGCCACGTGATATTTGGTCGCAGGCTTTTCCCAAGGAGAGCTCAGTGCCACAGAGAACCTGTTCTTTGGGGTTTTGTTTAAAAACCATCTTTATTTTTGTCTCTTCCTCTAGGATGGAGAAGACCTCAGGATGCAGGCAGGTTCTGGATGCATACTGGATATGGCCTGGAGCCTTCAGGTCTACTGGTGGGATGAATGACAGAGGTGGAAACAACTGCTGGTTTATGTCTAGCACATCATTTTCAGATTAGGCCATGCCCAGAAAGTTCTTTTAAGATAAATTTTCTTGCCACGTGAATTAAATGGACATGATTTTACAAGATGCAATGAAATCTCATCGTAGTCCGTGTCAGGGTCAGCAGTCCAGCCACCACTGCCAGGGCGTGCAGAAGTGCTGCGTGCTCCCATGGCATCAGTCAGACCCTGGCAGTCCCAAATCCAGCCCTGGGGGGACAAAGCAGCCCCTCCTGCATGGCTCCAAGGCCACCATTCCTCCTGCTCCTTTGCCACAAGCTGAGCATTCAGCCAGTTACTCATTAACTGGCTTTACAGCCCAAGCCAAACAGCGACGGCACAGCCCGTGCTGCCCTGCACCTCTCCCAGGTGTGCAGCACCTGTGCCAGCTCTGGTGCCAGTACAGCCGCTGCCAAGGAGCAGCTGGAGCCCCCTGCATGGCTCCAAGGCCACCATTCCTCCTGCTCCTTTGCCACAAGCTGAGCATTCAGCCAGTTACTCATTAACTGGCTTTACAGCCCAAGCCAAACAGCGACGGCACAGCCCGTGCTGCCCTGCACCTCTCCCAGGTGTGCAGCACCTGTGCCAGCTCTGGTGCCAGTACAGCCGCTGCCAAGGAGCAGCTGGAGCCCTCTCTGTGTCCCTGGAGGAGAGCCCAGCCCCATAACCCTCACCTCTGCCTTGGGTGGGCACAGCCAGAGCGGGGACAACCCGGCCATCTCTCTGACTGCAGCAGGGGACAGGTTTGGGTTTGGCTGCAGCTGTAGCATCACCAGTTTGGTTTAGGAAGGACAGCAACTGGTGGTCCTGGAGAGATTTAGGACATGTGTACACCTCCTGCCAACTTCTGCCACCTGGGCCAAGAGCCAAAGGTGATGGAGCCACCGCCGTGCAAGCAGCCCAGCCCCGGGTACCTGGGTGTCATCACCCAGGGAGTGGGTGCTGCAGGCAGAGCCCAGCTCTGGGCAGGGCAAGCTGGGCAGCAATGGGTGAAGGATCTGAGCCTGAGGAGCAAGTCCTGAGGGCTTGGTTCCAGGAGACACAAAGCTGCTCTTGCTGAGGCTCTCCTGGCAAAATCTAAGGTGTGCCACACACCTGCAATTTGGGGTGCCCGGGGCTGGTGCAGAACAGGCTGTGCTGGGGCTGTGTGGGGCTGTGGGCAGGCTGGAGTTTGGCCACTGTGGTATCTGGGAATTAGCATCCAGATTGGTCCCATCCCATCTGAGATCTCCTCCACAGCTGGCAGGCCCCAAGTTCATGGTCACCATGCATGAGATGAGCTGGAAAGCCGGTGACAGCCACTCCTTACTGTGTCAGTCTTGGAGCTGCAGGCAGGACACGGTGGGGAGAGACTTGGTGGCTCTGCCAGGGAAATGGTGACGGTTCCCCAGGTGAAGGAAGACTCTCCTCTTCACACCCGCAGCCAACTGGGAGAGCTGGAGCCTCACATCCTTCTGCCAGTAGGAGTAGAGAAGGGGGTTGAGGAGGGAATTACCCAGTCCCAGCAGCCAGAGATAGTTCTCAATGACTTTGTAAGGGAAACACTCCAGACAGACAGTTTGCACGATGCTGGCGATGAAGAACGGCAACCAGGAGAGAGTGAAGCACCCGATGAGCACGGCGACGGTGCTCATGGCCTTCATGTCACTGGTGGTACGGGATGGGGGGCAGCCCCCCGCCAGCCCAGCGTGTTCCACTTCCCGGATGTGCTGCACATGCACAGAGGCAATTTTCAGCATGTCACAGTAGAGATAAATGAAGAGAAAGAGGGCTGGGAAGAAGCCGACGCAGAAGACAGTGACCATGTAGGCAGGGTGGAAGACACCGAAGAAAGAGCACTTCTCATCGGTGGAGATCTTCTGAAAACCAGGGGTGAGGACTGGGAGAAAGCCAATGATGGCAGAGACCAACCAGAGCCCCACCAAGCGTACCCCAACCCTCAGGCTGGTCACCATCTGGAAATAGTGGAAAGGTTTCCTGATTGCCAAGTGCCTGTCGCACGCAACCAGAATCAGGGATAGGATAGAGGCAGCAGAAGAGGAGGTCACAAAAGCCATTCTCAGGACGCAGAAGATCTGAGGAGGATAAAAGGGCTCAGAAAATTCATCCACCACCAGCCCCACCACCGTGAAGCCAACCATGGCATCTGCAATGGCAAGATTAAGGACAAAACAGAGTCCCTTGGAGCCGCTCTTCTGGATGAGGCAGAGGAGGGTGATGGCCACCAGCGCGTTGGCAGAGATGATGAGCGAGGCCAGCACAGCGAGGATGGCTCCCAGGGCTGAGCTAGGGGTTAGCCATGACTGTCCCCTGTAGGTCACAGCTCAAGGATGGCGTGTCCCCAACACGATTTTAGGGCATCCCTCACCTGGAGCTTCTCAGCAGCCAGGGCAGCCCCTGGCTCTGCGGGTGGTGAGGTGAAGCTCTGGGTGCAGCGATGTCTCTCTGGGGTTGAGGAGTGGAGCTCTGTGGAGCAGCTGCCTGCAGGAAAAGCCAGATGGACTCACAGCACCCGCTGTACCCACAGAGGTCCCTCCCCTCCAGCCACGTTTCCAGACAACCCTGGAGCAGGGGAGGGTGAGCAGTGAGCACCTGGGCAGGAAGCTGCCACGATGGCACACAGGGTGGTGGATGTTCCCCCCGCCAAGGATGTCCCTGAGCAGAGCCAGTGCCCTGCTTTGAACAGGGAACAAGCAAAGAGAGGTCCCAACACCCAACTCCATGGGCACCACGTGTAGGTGACACAGCTCATGGGGTCACTGCCAGACCCAGGGACTAAAGGGACAACCATGATCCCTGTCAGAGCAGCAGCCGTAAAGGTGACCTGGTTCTAACAGGGAGAAGTGCTGACAAGAGACAGTTGTTAAAATAGAGCTGGAGAAAACATCTGCCAGCCTGGGAACCTGGCGTGTCCCTGTCCCTGGCAGGGGTGGCTGGGAGGCTGCAATGACCTCCATAAGCAGAGCTGGGAGCCCAGGGCACCCTCTGTGAGCCCAAAACAAGGAACCTGCCGTCATCAAAGAGCCTCTGGAGCAAGCAGAGACCAACCAGCCAGCACCAGCAGTTCCAGGAGCTGGTGTCCTCTGCCCACTTAGGGATCCATGTCAGAGGAACTGGTGAGCCCCTCTCAGAGCTACCCCTGTGTGACCTTCTCTGCATCACCCTTCGGACCCAGGGGTGACTCCAGGCTCTGTGACACGGATCATCTCCAAAGAGAGACTTGGATTGGCCTCACTCCAAGGAGCAGCTTACTGAACTGCACCATAATTGTACTGTTCCTCCCCCTCTGCTCTGCCCTGGTGAGGCCACATCTGGAGTGTTGTGTCCAGTTCTGGACAGAAACCATCACACCCAGAATCTTGTGTGTGACACAATCCTCCACGTGTCCTTTACACGGGGTGGGAACCCTCCTGAGCTGTGACCACCACTGCTCCTTCCCTTTAAACAAAGCGCCACCAGCCACCTCTCCTGCCTCTTGAGCTGGAAAAAATCCGAGCAGCTGGGAAACAGGGCAGGTTACAGCCCCCCCCTGTCAAACAGGAACCTGGGGAGTGCAGGGGGATGGGGAGAGGCTGAGAGTGGAGCCCAGGCAGGACACGGGCACTGGGGTGCGGAGGAAAGAGGCAGCAGATGTGAGAAGTGCTGGGTTCAGTGTTGGGCTCCTCACTCCAAGAAGGACATGGAGGTGCTGGAGCGTGTCCAGAGAAGGGAACGGAGCTGGGGAAGGGTCTGGAGCACAAGTGTGCTGAGTTCCCTTGTGGCTGAGGGAACTGGGGGGGTTGAGCCTGGAGAAAAGGAGGCTGAGGGGAGACCTTCTGGCTCTGTGCAAGTCCCTTGGAGGAGGGTGGAGAGAGGTGGGGGTGGGTCTGTTCAACCAAGGCCCAAGGGACAGGACAAGAGGAAATGGGCTCCAGTTGTGGCCAGGGCAGTTGAGATGGGATGTGAGGAAGAATTTCTTTGCTGAAAGGGTTCTGAGGCATTGGAAAGGGTTGCCCAGGGCAGTGGTGGAGTCCCCATCCCTGGAGGGA
Organism: Antrostomus carolinensis; assembly: GCF_000700745.2. Classification (NCBI taxonomy): domain Eukaryota; kingdom Metazoa; phylum Chordata; class Aves; order Caprimulgiformes; family Caprimulgidae; genus Antrostomus; species Antrostomus carolinensis. Next base: position 4,957 of record NW_010326161.1, read on the forward strand.
TTGAAGAGTCGTGTAGACACAGTGCTGAGGGACATGGGTTAGTCATAGGGGACTGGTCAGTGTTGGGTTCATGGTTGGACTCAATGATCAGCCCCAACAAGCCTTTCCCTTTTCTCCTGCATCAGTCTGGCTGTTTTGATGGATTCATAAAGGACTTAATCAAAAAAGCCTTTTGGAAACTCACAGACTAGATTAACTTCTGAGTCCTTCAGAAACCTCCCAGCAGGTTTGAAATCTGGATTCCTCCTCCTCTTCCTCATCCATCAGCCCTTCCAGCACATCATAGCCATGTATGTCTCAAATCATCATGAGTTTCTACCAGTGTGGCAAAGACCTCGCAGCCACTGGCTGGTTCACAGCTGTATTAAGACTGGGAGGGGGAAGCACAGTAATTAGCAACCCCCTAATTGGCATTTGGCTCTGCCAATGAGATATTCCATCTCCTGTCCCCCACGGGCAGGACATTGCCCAGGGCTGAGCGGGAAGCTGGGGATTCTCTCGGGGATGGCTCGGGCTCTGGCTCTCCCGGGATTGCGGGTTGGGTTTGGGGACTGTCTCTGCTCCGGGGTCGCTGGCTGGGACAGGCTGGGCATCGGCCGGCGGGTGCTGAGCAGCTGCACTGGGCAGCACTCAGCTGTATATTCTGATATTACTGTTATCATCATTATTAATTTCAATTAATAAGGGGTTACGATGCTCATTATGGGTTGGGAGTTTTGTTTTTAAAACATCAACCAAATAGTCACTTACCAACTGAGAAACCCAAAGTGACTCAGCTTTTCCTCTCTGGCAGCTGCAAAGACAAGGTGCTTTCGGGGTGAAGGGCTTTCTGAGCACCTTCAGGATACAGCCCAGGTGTGCTCACCACCGTCACATCCGCAGAGATCACCACCACCACCGGCTATTTCCCTATTGACAAAGTGAGGTGGGGTGACATGTGGCAACATTTACGACAGCCAGAGCAATCACAGCTCAGATAAGGGACCTCTCCGGGGGCTGGGGACCACTTGGGCAAGCGGAAGGAACATCTCCAAAGCCATCCAGGGGAGCTGATCCAGTGGGGGGAATAATAACCAATAATAACCAATAATAACCAATAACCGTGTCCTGGGCTGCACCCAGAGCAGCGTGGGCAGCAGGTGGAGGGAGGG
>NW_010326161.1:6552-7517 GCF_000700745.2 Antrostomus carolinensis
GGGTGTCCCTGCGGCTGGCAGGGGGGTTGGGACTGGATGAGCTTGAAGGTCCTTTCCAACCCAAACCAAAAACCCACCACAAAAAAAACACCCCAAAATTTAAGAAAAAACAAAAATCCCACAAAAAACATCCTCAAAACCACCAAAAAAACCCCAAACCAAACCAAGCCAACACGGAAGAGGATGACCAAATTTCTCTCCAAGGCCACAAACACCATTTGCTCTGGAACAGACCTGCAATAAATCTCCACAAACACAAACTCCAGCCATCCAGTCAATAAATAATTTAATGAGGTTACAGTTTGGCAAGAAAACATGACAGCACCCCCCTTCCTAAACCTCACCCCACATGCACGGCCAAAAAACCACACAGGAACCAAACACCAACGCACAGCTGCAGCAAAAGGCCAGTGGAACACACCCATCTTCACAGAAGATATCACTTCAGGCCCAGACACTGATAATAATTGTCTCCGTGTGGAAAAAACCCCCCCATGCAGCACCTGCCATCAACCTCCCAGTGATACTTCAGCCAGACCATGCTCCAGGGATGATGTGTTCAGGGAAGGAGAACACCCAGACCCACATATGGACCAAAAACATCAAAACATGGGGATGGAGAAACGAAGAGGAAAGCTGCAGTGAAGCTCCTGCTGGGAGTTTTGAAGATGATTCTGGTGGTCAGAATGGAAGTCGCTTCAACTGCTCGTAGGTGATAAAAAACTGACAGGAACGTTAAGGAATTGGGTCAAATACATGATGAGGCAGCTGCAGAGGGTCTGCTGATGTCACCTGGCCAAGGCTGGCATGGCAGGTAGAGCATCAGCACAGCACAGCTAAGGACCAACGTGGGGAAGCTCCTCTTCCAGGCGGCAGAAAGGGATCTGCACGAGTGGAAGGGAGCTGTGTGACAAGAGCTGCCAGGAGAAGAGACCGTGTCCTGGTTCCACTAGGACAGGGTTAAT
>NW_010326162.1:0-1023 GCF_000700745.2 Antrostomus carolinensis
CCCCGCAGCGGCAGGGCCAGGGCCGCCTCGGAGCGCACAGCGCCACCGACACCGAGCAACGCACAACAAAAACGCTCCCCCACCGCCCGGAAAAAAAAAATGCGCCTAGAAAAATGCCAGATATTACAAAATGTCTCCCAAATGTACCTTTTTGGAGGAAAAAGAACAAACAAACAAACCAATCGCCCCCCTCCCCCCCTAAAAACCCCCACCAAGCCATTTAAATCGTGTGGTGAAATAAAAACCTTTATATAACTAATGCTTTAAGCTAATTGCCACAAGAGCGCTAATTTGTAAATAAAAGATCACTGTTTAGTAAAAGACATAACTTAATATAAACCCTGTTATGTCAATCTCCACCTTCACCACACCAAGGGCAGTTTTCCCCCGTACTTTAGACCAAAGTGATCCATCAAGAGCCATCACAAATGGCATTGTAAACTCTTTTAGCCACGACCAGACCCCGTAGCAGCAACATAATATGCTTCTTTATATATTAGAGCAGCATTATATTTATAAAGACAGTCGCGTATTTCGTCCTGGATCCGTTTATTACTCGGTAAAGAAAACCCCCGAACAAAAAAACAGAACCAAAAAATAAATTAAAAAAAAAAAACAAAACAAAACCAAGTCCATCTGGAAAATATCCGAGTTCTTATACTCTTAAACTGAACTTAAATTGCTGTTAAGCTTCGTGCGTATAAAATTTTAAAGAGGAAACAAAACTGACTTCAGTAATTGTCGATATTAAGGAGACATCGCTGGGTGGGATACACATGAGATCAAAGCTAAGAAAAATACAAGGCTACGTTTTGTTCATCAACACAACGAAACCCCTCCACAGCACTGACACACGCCAAAAAACCGCAGCAACGAATATTTTTGGTTAAAATCGCAAACTTACCTTCGGAGAAGGCAGTCCTTGCAAAACGGCTGTAACAATATGGACTGCATACTCGCTCTCCTACAACGAGCCACCACCACCATGCTGCAAAGGGCTCCCAGAACATCCTTAAAATATTT
>NW_010326163.1:0-5151 GCF_000700745.2 Antrostomus carolinensis
CGGTAGCTAGGCAGACGAGTTAACCGGCCTGGAGCAGATGACATATGCAGGTAGGGTATGGCCGGGGCATCGCTACCTGCCAGGGCTTGCTGGGGGATCAGCCCTCCAGCCGGCGGTGCCAGCTCCCCAGCCAGCAAGGGTTAATTCAAGAGGGGGAATCAGCCCTCTGTCTGTGTCCCCAGGGCAGACACACGAAGGGTTAAACACGGGCTGACAGAGCTCACCAGCCCTGAGGGACCAGGCTGGAGGCAGAAGCCATGGGGGGGTAATTTTTTGGGGTGGGGGCTCACCCCTGCATCACCAGCCCCCCAGCCTGGAGGTAGGTGAGTTGGGGCCATGGGTCGTTGCTGCTGAATGGGATGATCCCTCAGGCTCCAGCAGGGGGAACGTGGAGGCACTGAAGGGTCCCACCACCTGGGCTCAGCCCCACGCAGAGGAGCCAGCCCAAAGAACTGGAGACGTTGAGGAGGGTCAGGCTGCCAGTGTGGGCTCAGCCCGAGAGTTGCATCTGGCAGAGAAAAAGAAGGGGTTAATGTTGAAGGGGATTGTGAGGCCAGCCCAAGAGCCTGCTGGCCAGGAGGGCTTTGGGAGTCCTTCCAGGCCATGCCATTGCTTTTTGCTTTCTGGTACTATGTGTAGGTTATTGGATTTTTCACCTTGTGCCTTGGATGTATAAATAGCCCTGAGCGAAGGGCAGAGCCACAGTTGACTCCAGGTGCTGGAGGTGCCACCTCTGAGAAGAAATAGGGGTGTTGGTACCATTAAAGTGATTTACCGTGGAAGGGAGGGACAGCGGGTGAGTGTGGGCACTGGTAGGATCAGGTCTCCTTGCAGCGGGTGCGTGCTGGTTGGTGAAGCCAAGGCTCTGCTGCCTCTCTCTGCCTGTCCCTCGCCCAGCTACTGCCCGAGCAGTCACCATCCACGGTCCTTCCCCAGCAAACGCCTTTTCCAGCAAGGGACTCTACCTGCTGGCCTGCAGCAAGGGACCTGTGTGACAGCCCTGTGTTCACCCCCAGCCCACGCTGTTCTCTGGGTCTTGTCCCACGGGGGAGCATGGGGCAGAGCTGTTCAAGCATCCCCAGCAGCAGTCCTGCTCCACATAGCTGCTTCTTCATCTCCCCTTCCTCTGCACCCACTGCCTACTGGAGCCCAGCCGGTTCTGAGATGATGATATCCCTTCCACATCCCCATCCCAACCCTCCGCCAGCTGTAACCCTCTCCTCCCCACTCTGCCCCTGCAGCAGCCCTGACCTGACCTTCACGCCTGCCAGAGACGGCTGTGGAGCAGCGGCGTGGCTGTGCCACCAGCCAGCCCAGCAGTGTGGGGGCTGCAAGGACCTCACCAGGGCTGCCCACAGCCCATCCCCACCCCAGAGGCGCCGGCACCACAGCCCCAGCCTTTGTTGGACCCTTTGCTCCCTCGGTTTCAAGCGTATGCCTTGTCCATTGCCCAGACCTCTGGCAAATGCAAGTTGCCAGTAACACCCTGTGCCTGGAGTGTGCCAAGGATCCGAGGGGCAACCCTGCTTGCTGGGTGCACAAAGCCCCGCTCAGCCCTCCACCCATCCCAGCAGCGTGGGCTGGGGCTGGTGGGAGGAGATGTCTGGGCTGGCCGTGCCTTCTCCCCTGCTGCTCCTGGCTCCTTCCTGGAGCACATCAGCTCGGTGGCTTAATACCATGGAGGGGAGGTGGCCTCTGGAGCTCCTAGCCTGGCAAGGCTGGTGAGCAAGGCCAGGAGAGAAATGTGTCCCTGGGCTGAAGCCTCCACATCTCCTACAGACACGCTGGGGCAGTTATCCCCATAGCCAGGCCCTCCCGCTCCCCTCCTAGGAAGCAGTGTCCTTGCTGGGGACTTTGCAGGTCACCAGGTAGCAGGAGGGGGCTTCTCTCTCAGCAGTAAGCCCCCAGCCAGCAGCTTGGAGCTGGCAGAGCTGTGGGCAGGGGCACCTGCCTGCACTGGGTGCTCAGGCAGCCCCAGCTTTTGCTGAGGCTCTGGTGGGACGCACAGAAGTGGCTGGAGGAGATAGGGGAGCTGAGTTGACAGCACCTGGCGAAGAATCAGGTTTTCTAAGCCTTTTTGTGGAGAGATTAATTACAAAAGGAATGGTTATACTTCTGTAATACCGTACCGTGCTGCAGTTACTCTACACCTATAATGTAATTACTCTGCAATACCTCTAATTACCACTGTTTCATATCACTGGAAGGTTATCAGCATGACTGCATGACTTATTATTCCTTTAGTTTCCTACTTAATACAGTCACTGTAACGATGCTGAAGTTTATGCTGCTTGATGTATGTAACAAGGATAAAGTCCTGTAACTTGAGGTTTAATTTCAGGGGTTGATAAATCACTTTTATAATAATGCCACAGTTATAGTGTAATTATCATGTAATTACGGTTGCTGAGTGATAAAGCAACAACTGAAGCTATCGTGGTCCGGTGAGGACTGATACAGCCCATCAGGTATTGCCTCGTGTGTGCAGTTGTCACTGGGCAGTGACAGGCCCGGGTGTGTTGGACGGCTGTTGGGTGGGGGCTGCTGTGACAGCTCTGGGGTGACACCTGTGTCAGGGCTGGGGGTTGGACCAGTCCCCTCGAGGCAGGGGAGGATGTGTTTGCAGTGGGTACGTCTCTGTGAACATCCTGGTGGAAAATGTGGCTCCACCAAGTCTTTGAGAAGCTTCAGGTGTAGGAACTGCTGGAGAGACACCTTTCCATGTCACCTCAGCCAAGCCCTGCCAGCCTTTGGGTCCCCCCTTGGCTTGTGGCCCCTTGGGGAGTTTCCTTGAGCAGTGCTGGCTCTGGGGTGGATGTCAGCCATGCTGTTGGCTCATATTGACTCTCCTGCCGTGGTCCAGGCTAATGTGAGCTCGGTGTCCCCATACTCACCCTTTGTGCTCGACACTGACCACTGTGACAGTGGTTGGGAGCTGGCAAGAGGAAGGCACAGCTCTCAGATGTATCCGAATCAGCAGCTCTCCCCGCTTCTCTGGTAAACCCTGAGAAGTGAAGGCAGAAGGGTTTATCCTAGCATGAGCAGAAATGGCTTTTGGTGGGAAGAGTGCCAGAAGAGCTTGTCAGGTAATGGGGAAGGCTGGGATGAGAGAGAAGAGGGCTACAAGTGCTTAACTCAAATCAAACAACCCAAGAAAAATAAAGGGAGAAAGCAACTGAAGGCTATGGCCTCAATTTTCTTCCAAGTAAATTTTTTCCCCCTCTCTCTCTTCATCTGGGGGAGTAAAATTAGAGCTTGCAGAGGGGAATAGCTGCATGGCGAGAGGTTTCCGTGCCTTTGCCGTGTGTCCCAACTCCCTGTGACCCTGGCTGGGGACACATCCTACTGGCTGTTAAGCCAGTTTGGGTGGCTGTTTGAATCATGCAGCCTTTGGGACAGTGTCAGGGGATGTGTGATACAGAGAGGAGCATCCAAGGATGGGGCTGGCTTGGGGATGGGGAGAGACACCATCCATATCCCCCTCCAGTGCTTTCCCAGCCCCTGGAACGCTGTCAGCAGCGCAGCATGGCCTCTGCCCTCCCTTGGGACGATGAGGACGATGAAGGACAGGTCACACAAAGGTGGCCATGTCTGAGCAGGCAGCGTTAATTGTCAGCTTGACCCAGGTTATTGAATAAATGCTAATAAATGCCATGGAGAGCCTCATCTCCTCTTTAGCCGGGGCAGGGAGCACGGGGCTCCCTCCACCCCTGAGAGCAGCAGGGCACGCTGGCTGGCTCCGGAAGGGGGGACAGCGGGGGGAGCTCCCAGCTTGAGCAGAGACCCCACGCTGCTGGAGTTAACGGCTGTGCTGGGACAAGACCTGGGTGATGCCCACCTCGTGGGAGCAGCAGTGAGGAATGTTTGGATGCACTGGCAGCAGCATGGCCCTGTCAGAGGGAGCCCTGCCATGAGCCCCACCAGCAAGCTCAGCCCTTGCTGACACCTTGGCCACCATCCCTTGCCTCCATGGCCCATACCCCATGCAAAGAGCATCTCCTAACTGAGCATGGGACCGGCTAGGCAGCAGGTCAGCATCCCTCTCACAGTGGCCAGAGAATTTGGCTTGGTTTCACTCATTCTCCCAGTTAAGCACAGAAATGGCTTCTGTTTAACCATCTTGTGTGTTTTCGTCCTTATTTTTTTTTTTCATGTGTCTCTATAAGCCGGTCAACCTTTCGGTGCCCATGGCATCCTGCAGTGGACATATGTCCACATGTGGATGTAACTCTCTTGGACTCCAGAACGACCTAGGTGTCCTGGTCAGAGGCCAAAGGCTTTGCCCTCTGAAGCTCTTATGTCCCTTGTCTCAGTGCTGGGGTCAGTGTCCCGAGCTGGGGACAGTCCTGTGGGTGAGCTGCAGGGAGAGGGGACATGGTGAGGAGGTGCAGGACTGGGCTGTGCCTCCCAGGATGCGGTTCCTGTGGCCCAACAGCATCTGAGTGACACTCAAATGGCAAAATACCCGCCAGAAGCCATCAGGATGGGCTGAGCCCCTGCTTTTGGGGACAGGCTGGCCACTGCTCCCTGAGGGATGACGTGCCCATGAGCACCCAGCCCCTGCCCTTGCTGCTGCGGGGTCCCTGGCCTGGGTGCCTGTGGTGCAGCCCAGCCCCTGCCACCCTGCACAGCCCTCGCTCCCCTGGCAGCCCTTTTCCCCCTGCCGTCCCACATAGCTCTTAGTTATCTCGGTTGGACCCTCAATTATTATTTTTTTCTTGTCATTTCCATTCCATTTCTTCATCAGAATGCAAAACATTAAATATCACTCTTGTAATTATGGTTAATTTCATAACCAGCACCTTAATTGGATTGGTCTCTGATGGGGAATTCTCGTAGGAGGGAGAAGCAGAAATATTTTGACGTGATCTATTCTTTCAGCTCTTTGTTTGGATTTGAGATATCGAGTGTGAAATGGGAAACAACTCATTTAGACCTCAGCGGCAACCTGGGGGTGGTAAGCAAAGTCTGAGCACTCTCAGAGGCTCTTCCCTCCACACAGGCACGTGGACAAACCTCTCCCTCCCACACCTGAATCTGGCCTTTCCCTGCCACCCCTTTGGATTAGGGGCAGTCACAGAGAGCCAAACTGATAGGGTCTAACCAGCATCCCCAAGCCCAGAGAGGGACACCAGCCCCTCTTGGACCCTG
>NW_010326163.1:5180-7776 GCF_000700745.2 Antrostomus carolinensis
CAGCAAGTCCTGTGAGGGCCTTGGGGGCCCCCAATGCTCAGCTGGGGCTGTGCCACGTCCCGGCTGTCCCACGGAGCTGGCGTGCTGCGTGCCGTGCTGTCGCTTTGGGCTTGAGCTACGATTTGCTCTGGGAAACATGGAATTGCGCTGCCATTAGGTGCTGCCATTAAACTGATTTGTGCTCAGCCTGTTTATCCTTTTCAATGGGAAACGATACAGAGGCTGAACCGAAATGGAAACCCTGGCCTTGCGTTTCCGATTTAATTTCTATGCACTATATTTCCCCGTGATTACTTTTGTTCTCACATACAGCCCAGAGTGCAGTCTCTGTATTATTATCAACATCACTGGGGAGGAGGAAGGGGCAGAAAGCATCTCTTTCAGCTCAAACGAAACACACCAAAACCACCCCAAAGCAGCTTTCTGTCCAGGGCAGCGGGGGGACCGCTCCATCCCCATGGTGGGTCCCTCCTTTTTCTCCGTGCCCCCGGGCTCAGCGCACTCGCCTGCTGGAAGACAGAAAAGGCTGGGGAACAGCGTGGCTCCCTGCAGCGCGGCTGAGGCTGCCAGCGTGCTGACAGCACGTAGTGTAGGCATTAAACCCATTGTGCTTTTCGCCCCTGCGCCAGTTGCTTCCCAGCTGTGGGGCAGCACTGCCTGCCCTGCACCAAGCCCTGCCCTGCCACGATGCTGCAGGATGGTGCTGCACGTCCTGGGACGTGTTCCCAAAGCGCCTGGGACTGAGATTTGTTGGGGCACAAGACCTGCAGCCAGCACCCGCTCAGCTTGGGGCACCCTCATTAGTGAAATCAGTGCGTTGGATTTCATGAAATTGCCATTGAAAAATCCCATTTTCCAGTGCTTTTTGCTCTCAACCAGCATTTCCCACCTTTTCCTCCTTGCTTGGAGAGGGGCTGAGGTTTGGGTGCAGCGCCAGGACCCCAGCAGCTCTGTGCTCAGCCCCTGTACCTACAAAGGACAGATATCCGCAGGGCTGGCAGCACCCAGAGCCCAAATCCTGACCAGGCCACATCCCGCAGCACCTCCCCATCCGCAGGGATTTGGGCTGGGAAGGGCTGGCCAGGCAGTGTCCCCTTGTCCCCAGCTGACTGGCACTGCTGGCTGCTCGCACCGGCTCTGCCCGGCTCTGTGGGTACGGCTGACTGCAGGACAGGCGGGCTCAGCCGTGGCTCAGCACAGTTTGTTTTTATCTAATCTATTTTATTGTTGAATGAAACAATAACAGCAAATACAGGCCCTGAAGACAAGCCATAAATAATGCAAAAATCAAACAAGCAAGCAAGGGGGAAAGAAAAAAGAATTATACATGTAAAACCAGCACAGAGAAAGCTGGGCTGGGAAGAGAAGCCTTCTCTTCGCATTTGCCATCGCTCATCCTTTCTTTCGCTCCTTTTTTTCTCCACTTCTCTCTTTCTTGAAACTCCTGCGGCACTAAATCTGTTATTATGTGAAGAAAACTTAATAACTGGGAGGGGGAGAGATGAAGATCTGGCTTGAAGGAAGGAGACGGGAAAGGAGGCGGATGGAGAGGACTAGGGCTTTGGTCTCTCGCAGCACCTTGAAACACAGCCGTGCCCCTGCCCAAGCCCACCCTCCCTGCCCTGCCCCTGCATCCCCTCAGGAGATGGGGCAGGGACAGCTCTGCTGATGCCACCGGGTGCTTGCGGGGCCGTTTGTCTTGGCAGCTCGGCACATGCACTCTCATTGCCCTGTGCAGCTTTACCTGCCAATGGGTTATCACAGAGCCATCCTCACTGGGCTGGGCAAAGGCTTCCGAGGTCACTTATTTTAGGCATCAGTATAAAAATATCAGGGCTGGTCCTAACGGGAGGTAAATCAGCAGGTTTCCCTGGAGTCAGCAAAGCTGCCTGGTTTATGGCCTCTAAAGTCCACTTGCTGTTATCCCAAAGGTTTCCTAGGGAAGATGCAGTGCTTCTGAGCAGCCCTTGTACTTTTCTAGGCATCCTGCAGTGGTTGTAGGGGTATTTTAGGGACTGGCATGGGGACAGACATGGTGCTGTAAGTACATTCTGAGCTTTAGTTCAGCGTAAGGAACGTACAGCAGCATCGCTCTGTAGCACCGCAGACTTGGGACGTGCTCGCCGGTCCCTGTTTGCTGCAGCTGCGCAGCATCTGGGGCTTTGACCCGGGGTTTCCACCTTCAAGCAGTGGCAGAGACACAGTGGGGACACAGCAGCTTGGACTCATGGCTGTTAGAGCTTTGCCGATGTCCCCTGTGGCCTTGAGGAACAAGGTTGCTCATGGGGCTGGGTGTCGGGCTGGTTTGGCGTTTGCTGTCCCGCTGAGCCAGCCCTGAGTGAAGGAGGGCAGAAGGCACTGTGGTGCTCTCCCATCCCTGCTTGTGGCCCTGGCTTTCTGCTGCTGGAGTTGATGAGTGCCCCCGCCCTGCTCCGGGCGCTGAGCAGAGCTCCAGGGTGCTGCAGAGCCACGGGACACCTTTTGGCAGCAGGTGATGGCTGGAGGGGACGGGATGTCCCTGGGCAGGGAGTGTCAGGGAGGCAGCAGCTTGTCTTGATGCCAGACGGCCACCCCTGCCAGGCCCTGGGTGGGTGCC
>NW_010326163.1:7928-10980 GCF_000700745.2 Antrostomus carolinensis
TGGAGATCGGGAATCCACCAGTTCCCGGACGGAGCATCGAGGTGAGCCCATACAGAAATGCCATCTGCTCCTGATCCGGAGGAGGCGCGCTCTGGCAGCGGGGTGGCTTTGTACCAGCAGCTTTTATGCTCGATCAGGTGGTGTCCTGCCCCTGACACAAGCACGGGGTTTAGCACAGGCATCGTGCAGCTGCACTCCGGCTGATTCAGCAGCACCACGACAGCGTGCTGAGCTGCGCCGAGCCACCCCAGCAGCACCAGGCCCTGCGGAACTGGTGGGCAGAGCTGCCTGGGCTGTCCCCCATCCTCCAGCCCAAAATGTGCTGCTGCTGCTGCCCTAGGCAGGGCCCTCGCCAGTGCCGGGGCTGCTCAGAGTGCTCCTGGGGAGCTCGGGGGAGCACAGAAGGTGTTTAGGTGCCGCTTGAGCCTGTTCCCAGGAAAAAACAATCCTCCCTCCAGTGCAACAAGAAAGGGTGGCTGCAAGCCGTGGCTGGGCTGTGCTGGGAGGAGAAGGCAGCTCTCTCCTGGCAGGAGCGGGACAGTGGCCCAGGCTCTGGCAGCTGCCGATGCCCTGCTGTCCCTAAGGGGCCTTTGCAGGTGATGCCTTGGGGATGGCCTTGTCCCACAATGCCTTGCTGGCCACGGGCTCCTCGAGGCAGAGGACAGCGGATGCCTTTGCAATGTCATTGTGACCCTGGCGCCTCTCCCAGAAGACATTCATTGGACAGCCCTTTCTTTCACCTCTCTGGTTGAAAAGTATGTGTAGCCCTAAGAAGAGGCTGGGGTTTTCCATCCTCCTTGCAGAGCTACTAACAGGGAAGAAAACCATCTCCAGAGACCCTCATGTTGTACTGAAGCTTCCTCTGCTCAGTGCTCACCCATGATGCTAGTGTTTGCAGAGCTGGGTGCCTTCGGGTGAGCACCTAAAACATCCTGGTGACCGAGCCCATGTCCACAGAGACAGGAATCCCAAGGAGATTGGCCGAAGTAAAGAAAGGAGAAGCCCCATCCAACTGGCTGGTGCACATCCTTCCCAGCCCCTAGCGCACACCATCCTCCTGTTCTCCTGCTGATCCAGCCTGAAACGTCTCTGGTGCTGGAGTCCCAGGGCCGACCCTTGGGAGATATTCCCCCAGCAAACACAGCTGTCCTGCTCTTCATCTCACAAGCAGAAAAAAATCCCATCCTCCTCCCGGCTTGCCTGACATGGGAAGCGTTGAACCACCAACCGGCAGCGGCTGCGGCAGCGGTGGGCCAGCCCGCATCCCGGCCACCTCAGTTGATGAGTAGGGGAGCGTGGCTGGCTCTGAGCCTGAGCTCCACGGTGCGCTGTGCCCTTACACTCCTCATTTATCTCTCGCTAGCTCAGGGCTTTACACCCCCAGCATCCACAGCTGCCTTTGCAATTACTTATTGATCACTTGTCAGGATGTTTTCTTTGCTGATGGGGCACTGAAGCATGTGCAGCCAAAGAGAGAGAAAAGACGTTGAAAACGAAGGAGCAAAGGTGTGAGAAAGGTGAGCAGCTCCTGCACAGATGGGATTGCAGCAAGAAACAGCCTCAGCAGAAACTGCTCTGAGCTTCAGCATCCTGCAGAGATGGCCGGGATCTCCTTCCCATCGCCCTGCTCTGATAACCTACCTGCCGAGCCTGAAAACCACCCTCCAGGGTGGCTCTGGGCCATTGCCGGTTGTCCCTCCCACTGTCCGTATCTGTCCCTGTGTGGGGTCAAGCAGCTCCATAGCCTGGAGCTAAACGAGTGGAGCTGGGCCAAAGCCTCCCCGTCCCAGTGTCTGGCCCCTCATCCCACTTCAGAGCTCTTCTCCTCCCCTGTAAATCCCCCTCCCCTTTTTTCTGCTCTTCTTGCCCTTTGCCTTGGTGCTTCCCTGACTTAGTCCCTGCGGTGCTGGGGACACCACGGTTTGGGTGGAAGAGCCCGTCGCCGTGAGGAAAGGCCTTTGCAGGGCAGTCCTGCAGGCCGGCGGCTGCGGGTATCCAGTGCCAGCCAGGCGGTGTCAGTGCCGGAAGGGGATTTGCGCCTTAAATACTTCTTGGTGCTCTTTTCCAGCCTCAGAGCAGTTGCCAGAGCAGATCAGGTTGCCACGCACCTATTCCAGGCTCCCGCCTCGGAGCAGCTGAAAGCAGATCCTTCAGAAGGCTGAGCAAAAGCTCCTGGCTGGAGAGTCATGCCTTCACGTGGGTGAGCGGGAGCTGGTGACCCCGGGCAGCGTGGGGCTGGTGGGGCTGGGGGTGATCTCTTCTCTGGCTAACCTGCTGTGGGTCATTGCCTCGCACAACATGCTCCTGTGTCACCACCACCCTGCACAAGGCACTGCTGGAGGGGCCCTTCTCAGCTTCTGCCCATTTCTCCCCCACATCTCACACCCCACTGTGCTGCTTCTGGAGGATTTGGGGCCAGGACAGGGCACTGGGCAGCCCTTTGCACTGCAGCGGCTGTTTTCACGCCCTTTGTTAACAGCCCATCATTAGTAAGGCCTGGAGGAAACTTTCCATCACCCAGGCCAGCGCTGTGCCTGCACTCCAGGGAATGGGTGGGAAAAGAGGAGGAGGAGGGAGCAGGTAGGGTGGGGAGGAAGGAGAGACAAAGCAAAAGGGCTCACCGGTGCATGCTGGACACCGGGGGAATGATGGAGAGAGGAGGAAATGGGCACGAACGTGTTTGGCAAATTAAAGCTTCTCCCTTTGTTTTGCTGCTTTGCAGATAGCTACAGGAACACTTAGTGCAGAGCCTGGGGTCTGGATAAGCAACTCTTTTAGCAGCAGGCAAGGTTGTTAAATATTTATTTGTAAACCTGGAGTCTTTATCTCTAAAATGTAGTCAAGTTCAATAAAATTTGATTTAGCTGGAGCAGCTTAGAGGAGAGCGCTGACTCTGAGAGCCGTGTCTCAGCAGCTTCGTGCGAAGCCAGAAGGACAGAGATGGGGTGAGCCCCTGGCTGACCTGCACCCATTCCTGCACCCACGCTGCAGCCCAGCGTGGGTGGCAAGTGCTGCTGGGGTCAGGTCGCTCCTGCCTGGCGCTGGGAGGACC
>NW_010326163.1:11005-11239 GCF_000700745.2 Antrostomus carolinensis
CTTCCCGCCCCGGCCCCGCAGCCATGTCAGCTCCTGCAGGGATGAGCGGGGTGGGGACACGCTCCCCCAGCCTTGCTGAGTCCCCAGAGCACTGCGGGCCCCTCTCCCCGGGATACAGCTGCCTTCGTCCTAAATTGCCTGTTGTCGTTCGATGCTCTTGAAAGCATCTGGTTCAAGGGTGAATGTCTCCCATGCTGTAATTTATGGCTGCCAGGTGGGAGTTAGAGCTGACTC
>NW_010326163.1:11682-11924 GCF_000700745.2 Antrostomus carolinensis
AAATCAAGCGGCTTCCCTGGGGGAAGGGGTTGGACTTTGGAGCCCTCGTCCCCAGGCGGCAGGGTGGCGAGGACAGGGGTCAGTGGATGCTGTGGCTCTGGGCAGGATTTTTGCTGGTTTTTGCACTGGTTTGCTCATTGCCTAAAGGCAGCGAGTCTGGCAGCTGCTCCTTTCTTATCGATTCTTTTTTCGTGTGAGAAATGAGCGCCGCGTTCACGCCAGAGGCCCTGTGCTGGCCTGGC
>NW_010326164.1:0-208 GCF_000700745.2 Antrostomus carolinensis
GCAGTTGTTGACGGAGAGGGACCAGGTGAGGTTGGCCCGGCTCTGTAGGATGAGGATCTGGTTGCTCACGGCTCTCTCAGGACAGCTCAGGGACAGGTTCACCTCCGTGATGGGGGAGCTGTGAAATCACAAGACCCCCCACCACCAGCATCAGCCTCCAGTGCCGGCAGATCCCGTAGCCCACGTTGGGATGGGGAGGGGGCTCTGC
>NW_010326164.1:413-650 GCF_000700745.2 Antrostomus carolinensis
CCTCGTGGAAGAAGACTTCAGTCTCGAGGTGTGACGTGGCATCAAAGCGCTCCTGGGGGACACAGTCCAGGGGGTTGCTGGCATCTGCAGGGGCAACGGTGTCACCAAAGCCAAACCAGGCTCAGCGGGTGGGGAGATGCTCAGGGCCAGCCCCGATGCTCCGGGCCAGGTGACATCTGTGCCCTTAGCATCTCCCCCGGGACTGTGCTTTGCCCTGCTGGGTTGTCAACCTTTGGG
>NW_010326165.1:0-958 GCF_000700745.2 Antrostomus carolinensis
GAGGGGTGGGGGGTTATTGTATCCTAAATGAGCCCGTATGTCACGGATCCTGGCACCCCCCCGACATATGGAACCCAACACAGCTGCTTGGCTTGATGTGGCCAAATAAACGCTGGCTCCTCGTTCCCTCCGGGCTGCTTCTCCTCTCCCTTCTCCTCCTCCCTCCTGCTGCCTTCCCTGCCTGGCTGCGGCGGGGGGGATGAGCCTGGTTTTTAGTTCAAATCAAAATGGTTTGGTTTTTCACTGGTTAAAACCGAACTGGTTTATATTTTACTAGTTAGAACCGAGCTGTGTTTTGCTTTTCAGCTGGGATTTGTTAGGAGAGAAAGGCTGAGAATCCCCATGTTGCATTTGTGTCCCTGGCACTGAAGGACTTTGTGTTTGTCCGTCTGCAAGCGCAAGATCTCAGGGGGGAGGAATATTGCCACGGATCAGCTCCATGGGCATTGGGCTCTGCCAAGGGGCTGTTCCATCTCCTGTCCCCCACGGGCAGGAGATCCATGAGGGGCTCTTCCTCTCTTGCTCTCTCTGGCTTTGGCTCAGGCTCTGGCTCTCCCGGGATTGTGGCTCCTGCGGGATCGTGATCTGGGAACGGGCCGGGCTGGGTGGGCGGGTGGTGAGCGATGGCACTGGGGGTCACTCATTTGTATATTTTATTACTATTATTATTATTATTATTATTATCATGACTATTTTAATATCAATATTATTTGAATTTGGATTTTATTTCCATGATTAAATTGTTCCTGTCTCACCCTACGAGTCTCCTTGTCCCCCCCAGTTCTGAGAAATGGGAGCAGCAGGACCAGGGCTGGGGGAGGAGCAAGGGGAACCCACCAGTGTGTCCTCTTGTAAAGGGGTTGGTGGGGGGAGAATCCAGCCAGGAAACCCCCTGAGTGTGTCTGGAAAGGAAGGAAGGAGGAAGGGAGGAAGGAAAGGAGGAAGGGAGGAAGGAAGG
>NW_010326166.1:0-567 GCF_000700745.2 Antrostomus carolinensis
CAGCATACATGGGGTTGGGGACCCCAACCCACATGGGGACACTGCTGCCCTGGGGTTGGGGACCCAGGGGTCCAGGCTGTCACCCTTGTCCCATCACAGCACCCACCTCTCCACCTGCAGCTGGAGCTGCCCAGGGCTCTGCTTGATCTTGTTCTGTGCCTCCACGTTGAGCATCTCAGCCGCGCTCTCCCCGTTGATGGTGACAATGACATCCCCTGGACGAAGGTCACCTGCGGCTGCCTTCCCATGCTCCATCACCTCCGTGGAGAAGGGGACATAGGGACAACCTTGGTGTTATTTTGGAGGTGCTGGGGGCAGTGAGACCCCTGCCAGCCGTTCCGTGCTGGTGGGAAGCATCTCCATGTGCAGCCCTCGTGTGTCACCACAGCTCTTGGCACATGGTTGGGTGCTTCCAGCTCTGTGCCAGTCCCCAAATCCCACCCCACTGGGATGCTCCCACCCACGGGGGTCCCTATGGACTTGTCAAAACAGTGCCAGCCCCTCTGCCAGGGTTTTCCCCCACGAGGGGGGTACCAAGGCTGTGGTAATGACAGACAGAAAATGGGT
>NW_010326166.1:745-994 GCF_000700745.2 Antrostomus carolinensis
CGGGGCGAGGGGGTGGGTGGTGGGCTCCTACCTTGGAGACAGTGATGGGCTTCCCAAAGTCTCTTCCCCCAGTGATGCGGAAGCCCCAGGGAGCTGGGCCAGCCAGGGTCACTGTCACCAGCATGGCAGCGGGTGGCTCTGGGCGGGTAGGGAGTCACAGTGTCACAAAACACTAAGGGGACAAAGCAGAGGAGAGCCCTCTCCTCCCTCCACAGGTCACAACCCAGCAGACCACCCACCAGAGACCAC
>NW_010326166.1:1073-1325 GCF_000700745.2 Antrostomus carolinensis
CCCTCACGCTGTCACAGGGTGCCAGCCCCCGTCACCGCTTCCTCTTGCCGCCACGGTGGCCCCGGCCAAGGCTGGTGGCTTCCTCCTATGCCAAGACCCTCAGGGATGGGGGGGACCCAGGGATGGGGGGGGACCCAGGCACCCGCTGTCTAGGTGCAGCTGATGGGACAGGGCAGGTGAGGTCACCCCGCTGTCCCCAGGGTTTTGTGCAAGGCAGGAAATCGGTGCCGCCCTGGCAGCGAGGCTGGTGGC
>NW_010326167.1:0-1415 GCF_000700745.2 Antrostomus carolinensis
CCACATCCCGAGAGCCTGTGAGCACACAGAGGGATGTGGTAGTGGATGCAGCCGCTCGCTCCGGGGCTGAGATCAGAGCTGCTTGTGATGAATCATTTATTAGAAGCTCACAAGGACTGGGAGCAGCTCTCCTGCTTCTTGCCCTGAACACCAAAGACATTGAGATGCTTTTAGGGATCCACTTTGGTTTGTCCTTGAAAAGTGAGACCCAGTGATGGGGTTTTTTTTATCCCCTCTGTAAAAGTTTAAACCCTGTGGGGTAAGTTAAACCAGAAGATCACACCAAGGAGCTGTGGCTGCCACCAAAGCTGATCCCACCGCTGCAGGAATCGCTGCTGCAGCTCCCTGAGCTCGGGTGGGAGTGGAGATCCTGGAGGGCTGAGACCCCCCAGAGCAGGGGGCTGTGATCCCCCGAGCAGGGGGCTGTGTTTGGGGTAACCAGCTGTGCTCTGCCTGCCAGAGCTGGGCTCTGCTCTGTTGGCAGCGAGTGCCAGAGCTCTCTGCTCCATGGAAACCAGGAATTAATGCCTTTTGGCATTAACTCTTCCAGCACCAGTACTTTGCCTTTTCTCAGGAGAGAGGGAATGATCCAGTTTTTAAATGGATTGATTTTGTCTTCTGGGAATAAGTGATATGAGCTAGAGGAGAAGCTGTTAAAGCTGGATTTAATCAGAGCTGACAGGCTGGAGCTGCGCAGCCCCCGTTGCCCTTCGAGACCCCGTCCCTTGCGCACCGGGGACCTCCTCGGCTCGTGTCACTTGCTTCAGGAAAACAAAAAAGCTCAAAGAAGCTTGAGATTTCTCTGGAGGCTTCACGGGGCTCGTGGTGTGGAGGAGCAAGTCCCTGTTCCTCCATTCCCTGTTCCCTGGGGGGAAGAGGGCGGGCAGCAGCTTGGGGACATCAACCTTGGGGACACATTCTGCCTGGGGTGACCTGGCAGTGTCCACCCCCTCGGTGCCTGGAGCTTGTGGGGTTTATTCCGGGTGTTCCAGACAAGGAAGGAGCCTGGATCTCTCTCTTGGAGAGGAATCAGATCCCAAGTCACATTCCCGTGGCGGGGGGATGCTGTTCCTGGCAGCAGCAGCCGCGTGCGGAGCTTTGCCAGCACCCTGCGGTCCCACAGATGAAATGAAATTTAAGGGTCAAAAGTAAAAAGTAAAAGCTTTGGGATCACACAAAGCTCAGCACAAATCTATCCCCACAAGATGGGCTTGGGGACATGCTCACTCCCTTGTTCCCAGATCCCAGGAAAGATTTTAGCTCCAGGGTTTGGGGCTCTTTCATAAAAGCTTTTTTATTTTATTTATTTTTTTAATCTTCTTTCCCCCACCCTTTTTTTGGGGGTTTTGTTTTGTTTTTTGGCTTGTTTTGTTTTTAGACAAACTACAAAATAACAGTCAAAGGGAAAACAAAAC
>NW_010326167.1:1475-1782 GCF_000700745.2 Antrostomus carolinensis
GATACTGCTGCACCCATGAGCACAGCCCCCCACCCTGGGGTTGGGGAGAGGTGGTGGGTGGGGGGACACACACACACTCTACCCAGGTTTGATAGATGCAGAGATAGCAACGTTTTTTTGATAGAGGTAATTTTCCTCAGCTGGGTTTCAGCACCCCATGAATCAAAACCTGTCAGCGAGGAGCTGGGAGATGGAGTGAAGTTTATTGTCCGCGTGTTTGCAGCTGACACCGCCGTGCTACGGGGGTCAAGTGAGCCAGATCATTAGCAGCGTGTTGATTTAGGAGGAGGGTTCTGTGCTTTCGCTG
>NW_010326168.1:0-2453 GCF_000700745.2 Antrostomus carolinensis
GCATTGCGATGACCATGGGGACATGGTGGGGCAAATGGGGACCATGGGGACATGGTGGGGACATGGGGACCATGGAGATACAGGCATTGCGATGACCATGGGGACATGGTGGGGCAAATGGGGACCATGGGGACATGGTGGGGACATGGGGACCATGGAGATACAGGCATTGCGATGACCATGGGGACATGGTGGGGCAAATGGGGACCATGGGGACATGGTGGGGACATGGGGACCATGGAGATACAGGCATTGCGATGACCATGGGGACATGGTGGGGCAAATGGGGACCATGGGGACATGGTGGGGACATGGGGACCATGGAGATACAGGCATTGCGATGACCATGGGGACATGGTGGGGCAAATGGGGACCATGGGGACATGGTGGGGACATGGGGACCATGGAGATACAGGCATTGCGATGACCATGGGGACATGGTGGGGCAAATGGGGACCATGGGGACATGGTGGGGACATGGGGACCATGGAGATACAGGCATTGCGATGACCATGGGGACATGGTGGGGCAAATGGGGACCATGGGGACATGGTGGGGACATGGGGACCATGGAGATACAGGCATTGCGATGACCACGAGGACATGATGGAGACCATGAGATCCAAGCAACTCAAGACACGGAGACCACAGACACATGGGGGAGGACATGGTGGTGACAGAGGGGACATGGTGGGGATGGGCCACCTCACCTTGCCCTGCAGGTGGAGGTTGTTGGTGAGGAACTCCCTCACCTCCTCATCCGTGTCCTTCTGCAAGGGGGACACACGACAGAGCCACGTCAGGGGTTGTCCCCAACCACGGCGATTGTCCCCAACCCTGGTGACTGTCCCCAACCCTGGTGACTGTCCCCAACCCCACTGTCCCCTCACCCACCAGGGCGTAGCGGCTCTTGGCCAGGCTGATGAGCTCCTGGTCGGTGGGTGAGCACATGTTGAGGCCGATGGGCAACATCTTCTTCAGGGTGGCGACGATGAGGGAGGTGTGGATGGAGTACCTGTCCCCACGGCGCTTCTTCTTCGTCCGCTCCTGCTCCGAGCCACCTCCCTGAGGGGACAGGGTCATCAGGGCCACCACCCCAGGGTCTGGGGTACAGGGGAGGTCAAAGGACAGGAGCCTGATGTCACATGGATGGGGACATCAGCACCAGGAACATCATGCCATAAGGATGAGGGACATCAACACCATGACCCTCATGTGATGGGGACATCAGTGTTGGGACCCTGATATCGTAGGGATGGGGACATCAGAACCAGCAACCTCATGTCATAAGGATGAGGGACATCAGCATGAGGAACCTCATGCCACAGGGACATCAGTGTCCCCCATGAAGATGAGGACATCAGTGTTGGGACCCCCATTCCACATGGATAGGGGGACATCAGGGACTGGGGACATCTGGGCCAGGACCCTGGTGTCACACAGCTCCAGAGGTCCCAGATGTGGCTCCACAGAAAGGACCTTGGAGGCATCTTGAGGGTCCCAACCACGGTGGCCCCACAGAGCAAGACCCTGGTGGGGTCTTGGGGGTCCCAGCCATGGTGGCCCCACAGAGCAGGACCCAGATGTGGTCCTGGAGGTCCCAGCCATGGTAGCCCTGAGGAGCAGGACCCCAGGGTGGGGGTCAGGGTCCCTGGGGTCCCCTCTCCACACGGTGTGGCCCCGCTAACCTGGCCATCTCCGGACTAGGTGCCAGCACCCGCAGCCAAGGACAGGAGAGAAGAGACAGCGTTAGGTCCCCGTCCCCACCTCCCTGGGGATGGACATGGTGGGGTCTGGGGGCCTGGGAGGGAGGGATGGAGACCCCTGGATGGGGGGGCAGCAGGTGGGACAGGAGGGTTGGAGATGTCCAGGTTTGGGGGGAGTTGGAGGTTCCAGGTGGGTCTGGGGGTGGTTTGAGGGTCCAGGTGGGTTGGGAAGGATGGAGATACCTGGAGTTGGTTGGGTTTTGGGGTCACCAGGTGGGGTTTTGGGGTGTTGGGGGCACCAGGGAGGTTGGGAGGGATGGAGATGTTGGGTTGAGGGGAGTTGGAGGTCCCAGTTTTGGGGTATCAGGTGGGTTTTGGGGTGTTAGGGGCACCAGGTGGGTTGGGAGGGATGGAGATACTTGGGGTTGGGTGGGTTTGGGGGCACCAGGTGGGTGTTGGGGTCTTGGGGGCACCAGGTGGGTTGGGAGGGATGGAGATGCCTGGGATTGGTTGGGTTTGGGGTCACCAGGTGGGTTTTGGGGTGGTTTGAGGGTACTGTGGAGGTTGGGAGGGATGGAGATGCCTGGGGTTGGGTGGGTTTGGGGTCATCAGGTGGGTTTTGGGGTGGTTTAGGGACACCAGGTGGGTTGGGGTCACCAGAGAGGTTGGGAGGGATGGAGATGTTGGGTTGAGGGGAGTTGGAGGTCACAGGTTTGGGGTAACAGGTGGGTTTGAGGGAGTTGGGGG
>NW_010326168.1:2562-2946 GCF_000700745.2 Antrostomus carolinensis
CACCAGGTGGGTTTGGGGGGGATTTAGGGTCACCAGGTGGGTTGGGGCCACCAGAGAGGTTGGGAGGGATGGAGCTACTTGGGGTTGGGTGGGTTTGAGGACACCAGGTGGGGTTTTGGGGTGTTGGGGTCACCAGGAAGGTAGTTGGGAGGGCTGGAGGGTGCCAGGCAGGAGGTCGGGGTGCAGCCATGATGGGGGGTGTGGTCCCCTCGCCCCACCTTGGCCATCTTGCTCTTGCTGTCGGCGGTGAGGAAGGACATGTTGTTGATCTCGTTCTGCACCACAAAGTTCTGCTCCTCACGCTTGAAGTTCTGCCATGGGGAGGTGACCATGGGGCTGAGCGACCCCCAACTTGGGACCAACCCAGGTCCCCCCACATCCCCA
>NW_010326168.1:3362-3895 GCF_000700745.2 Antrostomus carolinensis
TGGGTCCCCATGGCCACCATCAGTGGGTCACCATCAGTGGGTCCCCATGGCCACCATCAGGTGATGACATCCATGTCCCCCCCAGTTTTGCCCCACACCTTCTCCTTGACTCCACCACGGGTGGACCATGGTCCCCAAGGGATGCTCCTCAGCATCCTCATGTCCCCACAGCCACATCTCCTGTCCCCTCACCGGCTGTTGTCCACGTAGCGGATGAGCAGGGGGTAGAGGGCGTAGAGGTCACGGCAGAGGACGGAGAACTCATCACGGATGAGCAGCTCGGCGTCCTCCCCCTCCGTCTTGGCCTCCATCCGGAGCTGCTCCTCCTCGGCCACCACCTTCCCCGCCCTCTTCTTCAGCTTCTCCATGGTGGGGATGAAGTGGGAGCGCAGCAGCTCTGGCTTCGCCTTGCTGACGATGGGTTGGGCGAAGACTGTGGGGACAGGGGACATCGGGGTGCAGCTGGGGGATGCTCCTGGGGACATCTGCACCTCCCCAAGATCACCAATGGCCACCAGCATCATCTGTGGGAC
>NW_010326169.1:0-209 GCF_000700745.2 Antrostomus carolinensis
TATATATATATATAAATTTTCCAGTGCTGGGGCATCATCTGACCACAGGCTTCTTAGGGAGAAATTTCCTATCACTGTTCCTTACAGCAGTTTTCATTCCATGCTTTGAAGCACCATTTACCAGTCAGGATATGACCAGGTGTGGGACCAGGAAGAAGCAGCTCAGATCCAGGCAGCGGTTGCTGGGTCCAGAGGCTGCTGTGAAAGGT
>NW_010326169.1:226-2535 GCF_000700745.2 Antrostomus carolinensis
GCTCAGTGCATTACAGGGAGCAGGGCTGGGGTCAGTGGAGCAAGCAAGGGACATCGTTTTTGTCCCTTGTTTGAGCCAATCATGTGCCCCCCCCTTGTTCCTGCCCTGCCCGGGAATATGGGAATCAATACAGGCATGGACACTGCCTGTGCAGTCACTGCTGCTGAGCCTGTAGCTATAGGTGACACTCAGTTCTCTGCAACTTGGTCTTTCATTGCAAGTTGACCTCAACTTTGTTTAAAATCACAAAGAAAAAAGAAAACAAACAAACAAGCAAACAAAGCCCCCCAAAACAACATAATGCTGTAAGAAAACACCCAGTCTAGGACTGGGGAGCATGATGATCTAATTTAAAATCAACACTTAGACTCTACAGCTGGAGCAGAAGGCTTTTTATTTGCAAGTTCACCTTAAAAAGGTTGGCATATATCAAGTATGCACTTTCCTTTCCTAGTCCATAATAATTTCCTATGAAATCCAAGATCATGTAGATATATAAATATCCAATTTGTCAGTGATGAAGCTTTGTGTATTAAGACAATGAAAATGCTGTTAAGCTCATGGGAACGATACTACTCGTGTATTAGCTGGGAGATACATTGCAAGTAACTAATGGCTAATTTTTATGTCAACAATCAAGACAAACTCTGAGTTAAATTTAATTCCCTTTTATTGGAAGTATCCTTGATAACATGGCATGGTCAAATTGCAAATTATTTTTTTGCCTATAGATGATAATAGTTTATCAAGGTTTTTCCCTTCTGGGAAATAGAAATCATAGAAATTCATGTACAAACTACCTCCCAAATCACAGATCAGAAGTCATCTATTTCAGGAACAGTGAGGCTAAATTGAGAAGCATTTATTTAATTTTCATGTTCTTCAGGTGAATTTTCTTCTTGCAACCCATATTAATCTAAAACAATTATATTCCCAGTCCTTTATATGCTCTGTCTTTGTTTTATGTCTCTATAATTTAGGCAGCCATTTTGTGTTCAGGGAAAAAAACCAACTCAATAAAGAGGGGACACCCATTGCAGGCTTTCTCCTGGACACTTTGCTTTTGGATTTTACCCTGCAATGGTTGTTGTACTGCAAAGTGTCTGTCATTCTGGCTACAACCACCTTTGTCTTGAACACCGCACTGTGTGTGCGCTCAGAGCACGAACCGCACAGCAGCTTGTGCCAGAGCTGATTCTATATCCAGCGTTTTCACTTTGTACCCTAAATCCTGATGACAAGCTCTAAACACGGACATGAAAGGAGAAGGTGTAACCCAGGGCAGGGATATCGCTGTGCTGCTCTGGTTGATTTCTCGGGGTGCTGCAGCCCACAGCCCTTCCTCCCCTCCAAACCCCTCGCCCTGCCCCGCGTACTGATACCGATGCTGCTTCCTTCCCTACCCTCCCGAAATTCCCAGAGCTATTAACTAGGTCACGGGAGCTGGTCCCAATCCAGCAGTTTATCTAATTGCCTTTTTATAGTATATTGTGCAACTCTTTATTATCCTGTCAGGTTCCCCCGCGCGGTGCCGGAGGGGGAATGGGGAAGCAGAGCTGGGATGAAGCTCACTGCTGCGCAGCCACTGGTGATGGAGAACAGAGGGTGAGCTTGGGCATCTCTGGTGCTGTGGGGATGGTAACAGCCTGGGCAACAAACCCAGGAGATGGTTTTGGCAACGGTGCGGGCAAGATGGACAGCTGCTGACTCCTGTGATCACATCTGTAGGTACTCATGTACATATCTGGGAGGGGTGGCTGGCTCTCCAAGAGCAAGGTGAACCTGCTTTGGCAAGGGGATTGGACTAGATGATCTCCAGAGGTCCCTTCCAACCCCTACCAGTGTGGCTCTGTGAAGTGTCTGGGCTGACCTGCGTTGGGTCTGCTCTGGGCAGGCTGGTCCTTGGGCAAACATGGCTGGGGAAGCTTCTTGGCTGGTGAGGCAGAAGGTGACCCCGGCCTTCTTGTCTCTGCAGCTGGCAGCTCTGCTGGTGATGCCCACATTTGGGTTTTAGGGATGTGGGGAAATATTGTGGCATAAGCCAGGAGGCTGAGCAGGAATCAGAGGGTTACACGCCTGCATGCGCACACCCACGCTCCCGGTGAGTGTTGCAGAGGATGGAGCTGAGCACGCAGGAACTGCGAGTCTCCTTTTTCATCCGGCCAGGATTTGCAGCACGGATGGTGTGTTTGAGGCAATTCACAGCCCACAAGAACCAAATCCCTTGGGGTTTGGGGGCCTGACCGAGCAGGGGACCAGGAGTGATGCTTGTTCCTGCTCCCAAGTGATCCCACCTTCATGCAGCTGCC
>NW_010326170.1:0-582 GCF_000700745.2 Antrostomus carolinensis
TCACGTTACCACCAACTCTTGCTGACAGCTTCTCCCTTCCCTCCACAGCTTCAAGGATTGCATCCCACGTTCTTTCCACCGTCAGATCCAGCAGAACAATTCTCTGACCAAATTCCGGATGAAAAACGTCTTCAAGAAATTCCTCCAGCGTTTCCAGCGCCAGACGGTCGGCGCCGGCAAGCTGACGGCACAGGACGTCATGTACAAATACCTGGCAACCCTGGAACACCTGGCTCCACGTTTTGGCAGCGAGTTCTTCCCCGTGCTCTCCTTGGAAACATCTTCTGAAGGTGAGAGGACACAGCTCAGCGTCAACGGGGGATGTGCACAACCGGAACACGGCCACGCGGCGCTGCCCAAGGACCCGCCTGTCACCCACGAAATCCTCGTCACCGGCACCACCGGGATCCAGTGGAGACCTGTGCCCGTGGAGGTAGGTCCTGTCCAGATCCCATCCTCCTCCTCCTTAGCTCGTGCTCTTGGGCTGTTCCTTGGGATCTTCACCACCTCAAGTTCCTTTCCAGTTTATCCCAGTTTGACCAGTAGCCAAGCACAACCTAGTGGTGCCATTTCCAACCACAA